>NW_027465399.1:0-28946 GCF_043290135.1 Rhipicephalus microplus | reverse complement strand
GTGAAACTAAATTGAATATATGGGGAGCTAGCGAGCATGCTATGAGCTTGGTATGTTGTCATGTTCTTACATGACACGCGTGTCAGGATTATTGTGTGATCACCAGTCATATAATTTGTCATCCATTGACGTCAAGTAACACCAAACTTGTTATACGTGGAGCTTGCAAAACGGCCGTGAGCGCATCATGAAGGGCCCAATATACTGCACTGTAGCGTTCACGTGCGCGCACGCTGGGCACAGCGACGCTATGTTAGCAAAACGTGAGCACTCTATAGTCTGACGCCAGGCGTGACCAGCGTCCATCGGCGCGGCCCGACAACCGGCGCCTAATGCGACATGCTGCATTTCGCTCCGATGCGTTACCCAGACAACACAGCGTTTCCCTTTTTTCGCGACAGAGGGGCGCCGGATGCGCTGAAACGCGCATGCGTCAAAGCAACGCAGCGCGGCGCGTGCCTGCGAGGATATGGCAGGACCGGCGCCTGGCGTGGCAACGCCGGCGAGCACGCGCACTGTGTCACGTCTAAATGTACTGGCGCCTTGACTGTGGCATGTACTCATGTTTTCACTTTGCACACATCTCATGATTGTCATGTTTGTACCAGTCACATACCTTCGTCATCCATTGGCGCCACGTAATACCAAATTTGGCATAGGTGAAGCTAGCGAAACGGCCGAGAGCGCGTCCTCATTATGGCATGTCGTCATGTTGTTACATCACAGGCATGTCACGATTATCATGTTTGCGTGTGTCATTTACTTATGACGTCCGTTCGCGTCATGTAATACCAAGTTTGGTACATGTGAAGCTTGCGAAACGGCCGCGAGCGCATCATGAGCGTAGCATGCAGTCATGTTTTTACACGACACGCATCTCATGATTATCATGTTTGCACCAGTCACACCTTCGTCACCCATTCATGTCTTAATACCGAATCTAATTCATGAGAACCTAGCAAAGCGGCCGCGTGCGAATCATGGGCATGGCATGTAGTCGTGTTGTTGCATGACACGCATCTCATGTTTATCATATTTGCACCGGTATCATAGCTTCGTCAGCCATTCACGTCCCATAATACCAAATGTGGTATAAATGAAGCTAGCGAAACGGCCGCCAGCGCATCATGAGCATGGCATGTAGTCATGTTGTTGCATGACACGCATCTCATGATTATCATGTTTGCACCAGTCACATACCTTCGTTATCCATTCACGTCCCGTAATACCAAATTTGCTATATGTGAAGCTGGTGAAACGGCCGCGAGCGCATCATGAGCGCGGCATGTAGTCATGTTGTTACATGACACGCGTGTCATGATTTTCATGTTAGGGTCGGTCGCTTATGTTCGCCATGGAATTATGTCGTACTATACCAGCTTTGCAGCATGTCATGTGAACAAAACCACCGCAACAGCTGCAGGACCATGAAATGTAAATAATGACATTCATGACATGCATGTCATGATTTTCACAATATGACTAGTCAAATATGCTTGTCATACAGTCATGTTATGCCATACCAAGTTTGGTATTGATACCATAATCGAAACGGCCAGGAGAGCTATAAGTCGTAGGCGGCTAGATAGATAGATTGATTGATTGATTTGTGGGGTTTAACGTCCCAAAACCGCGGTATGATTATGAGAGACGCCGTAGTGGAGGGCTCCGGAAATTTTGACCACCTGGGGTTCTTTAACGTGCACCCAAATCTGAGCACACGGGCCTACAACATTTCCGCCTCCATCGGAAATGCAGCCGCCGCAGCCGGGATTCGAACCCGCGCCCTGCGGGTCAGCAGCCGAGTACCTTACCCACTAGACCACCGCGGCGGGGCAGATAGATAGATAGATAGATAGATAGATAGATAGATAGATAGATAGATAGATAGATAGATAGATAGATAGATAGATAGATAGATAGATAGATAGATAGATAGATAGATAGATAGATAGATAGATAGATAGATAGATAGATAGATAGATAGATAGATAGATAGATAGATAGATAGATAGATAGATAGATAGATAGATAGATAGATAGATAGATAGATAGATAGATAGATAGATAGATAGATAGATAGATAGATAGATAGATAGATAGATAGATAGATAGATAGATAGGCTCAAAGTCGCCGAAGTTCGCTAAGAAAGCTTCGCATTTAAAATGGCAGCTATGAGAGGCATTGGGGTGTTCATTGTGGGCACAGCCTCAGGGCTAAGCTTGAGGGTGGTCAGTGGCGTGGCCTCTGGGCAGAGACAGCGGGACCGGGCATTTCCGGAGTGCACCGTTGCAGGGATGAAAAGTGTTTAGATAGTAGTGCAATCTGCCGGCGAAGGACCTCAGCAGCGACAGTGCGACACTTGGTACAGCCGTTCGGGTTGGGTTGGGAGCACACAGATGGCTGATGGCTAACGGTGCCGCATTTCGTACATGGGGGACTGGTCTTCTTATATGGTCGAACGTACGTCGCCACACAGTGGTATAAAAGGAAGCCAGGGAGATTCGAGCTCTCGAAAGTCACCACCACCGCCGTGGTTTCCCTGAGTTGACGAACTGTAAGGACAGTCCTTGAGACCACTGTAGTTTTGGCTTAATCTTTCGAGAGATCTCGACCGGATTGATGGTGATGCACGTCTCACCGGGAGGATTGGTGTTACCTAGGATGAATAGCTGCTGGTCCCCCACTGGCAGCTGGAACTCTTCGAGGAGTTTTGGAGTTTCGGGCTGCTCAGTGGTGCTGCAGACGATGATGTTTCCTTCCAGATCTGCCACACTTGGACTGGTCTTCCAGGTTGGTCTGGATCGCGTCGCCCGCACGGTCAGCTGGGACGAATTTTATGAGCTCGCAAGGAACACGTGGCATGAGGACCACAGTGTAGTAGTCTCTGGAGCCGCGAGCAGTCTGATGCGGACGCCACGCCCATTACTTCGCCGATGGCGAAGGAGCAGAGGCAAGCGCGGTGTCTGTGGGACGGCACGCAGCTCAGTGTCTCGTTCCTAGAACGCGGGCTTGGATTTCGCTTTCTTGTGTTTATAGATGTTAACCAATCTTTCAGATATTAGTTCTCCAAAAGCATAGGTTGGTCGGGGGATGAAGTCCCCATGTTAGGCGCTTGCATTGATGTAAGGGCATAATCTGTAACCGCGGTAGCTTCCGCCGTCGCCTGGCTGCAAGCCTCGAAGAGGTGGGCTAAGCCTAAATAATTACGGCTTAGCAAGGTTGCGCGATATCTTGGCGTAAAAACAGTCTCTAAAGATACCCAAAAGGGCCCACCTGGTTGAAAGTGGTATTTGAATGAACCGCCGAACTTGGTTACGATGATATACTCGCTTCATGCAAAGATGGTTCGGATGACCCGAAGAAATTCGAGAACATCTGCAGAGCCAATAGGAAAAGCCTACGTCGCCAACGAGAGCTCGTAGTGCCCACGCCGCTGCAGCAGATCAACTAGTCACGTAATATTTGTTTTTATTTCGAAGCCAAGTGGAGATACACTTCGAAACTAACTTGCCTAGGCCAGCAAGGCTTCCCTTCAAAAATCACAGCATATGCACGGAGTGCATGATGATGAGTAGGGCGAAGCACCCGTCAGTCCGTCCATTCTTCTGTCCGTTCATTCGTTCTTGCTTCTGTCCGTCCTTGCGTCTGTTGTGCGTCCGTCCGTCCGTCTGCCCGCCTGCCCATGCATCCATCCATCCGTGCTTCTGTGCGTCCATTCGCCTGTGCATCCGTTAGTCCGTGCGTCCCTCCGTCCTTATTTTTATCCGTGCATCTATCCGTGCATCCATCCGTCCAACCGCGCGTCCGTCTCTGCATTCCTTCATTGGACCGTGCATCCGTCCATGCGTCCACCCGTCCGACCATTCATGCGTCCGTCCGTGCATCTGTCTGCCTGTCCATTCGTTCATCCATGCACCTGTTAAACCGCCCTTCCATCTAGTGAACACTCCAAGTACCGCCTTCTCACATCTTTTCATCATGTATTCATCATGTAAAAGTACCGCCATTCAGCCGACATCCCAAGGACTTAACGAGAGGTGGCACGGCTGGACTAGAGGAGTGGCACGCGCGCACTCTCTTGCGGCCTGCGCTTCGTGTCTAGTTCTCACCTTTCAGCGCCGCTAGTTCATGACACTGCGGCCCAACCTTGCTATAACCGAAGAAGTTACACCCAGCGAACTTAGCGTGGCAACCTTTTTTGGTCAGGTAGTGCTCAAAGTGCGTCCTTCTGTTACTAGTTTCTTTTAGTAAGCATTAAATTCAAGGCAGACTTCATCGGGGATCAGTCACCGATACTCGTTTCTGTAGCTCATTTTATCAGAAACAACTATCTTTGTAATTATGATTAACGTGCGCTTGTTTTCTCCTCAATTCTAAAGAGTGCATGCGTGCCGCTCTTCTAGTCCGGCCATGGAGGTGGCTAAATACTACTAAGACAATGACGTCTACTACTACTACTACTACTACTACTACTACTACTACTACTACTACTACTACTACTACTACTACTACTACTACTACTACTACATACATGGTGGACGCACGGCCCATGGCATAAGGAGCTTTGCCCCTAAAACAGTTATAAAGTTGTTCTCATAAATATACTTACGCGCAGTAATATTATCTGGGGTTTTACATCCCGAAACCAGGATGTGATTACGAGAGATGCCGTAATGGAGGGTTCCAAAAGCTATGACCATGTGGTGTTTTCTAACGTGCGCTGACATCGCACAGCAAACGGGCTTCAACCAATTCGTCTCCATCGTAATGCGACCGCCGTGACCTGGATCAAACCTGCTACCTTCTGGTCAGCAGCAGAGCACCGTAGCCACTGGTCCACCACGGCGGATAACATAGTTGTGTGAATAAACTTCTTGTGAACAGCAATGCCAATCAAAAGCACATGATATTTCTACTTTAAAAATTATCACAGAGCTAAACACGATCTGCAATAGCGTCACGCTTTCTAACGCATAACTTAATGAAACTATATGCTTGCGCTGAATACCATTTCATAGATTCCGCTAGTACGAAATATTTCTGGTCAGAGTAAGAGCACCGTCGTCAATCATTAGGGCCAGCAAAGAAATATGAAACTTGGCACGGAAAGATTAGGTCAAAAGGTGAAACGCTGGACATGATTTATTTGAGCAATTTTACATACGAACGACCGACAGAAAAGTAACACGTTTTATGTCTCAAGTCTCCTACGATGGCCGCACGTGTGCTTGACATTTGGAAGCGTAGGATATATAGCTCAGAAAAGAGACAAAAATACTCAAAGACATGAAATGTGAGAATGCCCGATAGGGTTGTGTAAGCTTAAATTTATCATGACGAAAAAAATCGCACCTGCACAAAATTATAGTGTGCATGGCTTTCCTGCGTCTACCATAAACCTTTCATCAAAGCCGATACAAGGGTTTGCGTAACTCCAGCACTATAGAAGCCTGCATAATGCGCCCCCCTTTTTTTCTGCTCATGGACCTTTATATAAAACCTATCTCACTGAAATTCGACCACCGCACTGATGCAACGAAATACCGTCGTTCCTTCTTGTATAAGAAAGAGTTAGAGCCAAACATCCAGTTATTTGAGCTGCTAGCATTTACTGCACCCTAAATTCAATCTACGTTGAGTGCCTTCAATGTTTATATATTGCTTCTAGCAACCAAAACATATTTTCCCAGATTACGACGTGTGTGTGTGCTTTTTTTCTGAAATAAAGGCCTTTCGCCAACGCAGGCAGATGCCCTAGAACAAGCTGCTTATAGTGTGTCTCGAGAGGACTTTTGTGAAAAATAATAAGCCTTGAAAGAGATTATTAAGCCTACTGAATCATTCAACCAACGATGTTGGTAATAACTGGCGAAATTGGATATTCTGCTGAATAAATTCAAAAGAGTAGAAATAGTGCCTTATTTAGAATCACAATCTTGCGTGGCGAAGTTCGCACGTAACATTATATTTCATCGAGATTGGTCTGAGGCGACGAACTTAAAGATACTTACGTCAGGAAGCAGCATCCTCACAAAGGGTTTCAGCTTGTCGTACTCATTGTGGAAATGAAGAGCTTAAATTGCCATAAAGATCCTGTAATAAATGTCCCTCTAATAAGAAAACAAGAAAAATATTAAACAATTATTTGTATATAGGTGAATCAGCTAGCTAGTTCGTTGGTTTGTTCAATGAATATTCAGTTAAAGTCATTGTCGGCCAGTTAATTGTCGAGTTAGTCACTTATTTGTATATAGGTGAATCAGCTAGCTAGTTCGTTGGTTTGTTCAATGAATATTCAGTTAAAGTCATTGTCGGCCAGTTAATTGTCGAGTTAGTCACTTTCCGTATTATTTGTGCTTTTAGTTTGTTTTTTATTATGCTACGCCCTATTTGCAATGAGAACATGACGGCGCTCATCAAAAGGTGAGACAATCGGTCATGTGAGTTTGGATAATTTTAAATATCACTATTTCAACTCTTGCGTTTAAGGTTCACGTATGTACACAGCTAAAACATATTGCACCCCGCAACCAATCAAAGTTGCTGGATAACCACAGATTATCGTTATCTGTGTGTGTTTGTCTGAAGTCGCGCTTCATTTCTCAGAGTTAACTCTTCGACCTAGACTAGAGAAGTCCAAGAAAATCATTTGCTTGAAAATACACCTTCGATAAATAAGTCACAGCTCTATATTTATGAAGTGAGGAACTATGAAAGAGTCGACTTCAAGATCCCAAGCATCTGCAACCAGTTCGCTGGAGTGTGCTAAGAAGGTAACATTGCTAGATAGCACTGACGTACGTCTACTCGTGAGCATGTTTGGAGGCAACACGTTAGCGTGGACCGCACGCGCTATACGTCGCGAGTTTTAGTACAGCGTACGTAGTGTTCATGACGCCAATTCCTACGAATGAAGGTGAGCATTCCGCTGACTGCGCATGAGCAGAAGGTGTGCTCGCACACACGAAGCGATACGCAGCGTTCTAGCATACGCAAGGTGGTTACGCACGCTACGTATGCATATATTTAAAAAACGCTGGTGTCCTCTACATGTACATTTGCGAAGCTGTGCACATGCGCAGTTAGTTTGCAGCGCGCGTATTTCATTCTCACATGAACTGCGTCATCGGTAAGCGCCTTGTACCAGGGGGCGCCCAAGTAATGCGGGGCACGTGCTTGTAAACTGGCTGTGAAGCAACCAGCTACATGCGCTCCCGTGCTTGCGCTAGGAGTGGTCACAGCTGTACTACCTTACATATGTTTTGCTCTGGAACACGACGAAAAGACGCGTGTCTATATACTTAAAAAAATATGAGTTTGTCAATCGTTCCTTTCCTAGGGTGACAGCGACAGCAGTTCACAGAGTGCTCTTTCGTTACAGAAGACGTACTTGAGAAGCGACAGGAGTGCGCTTGACGGACACCACCACTTAACGCACTTCTCATCCATTTCACAACTCCCTATTTCTTGCTAGGATGTTGGTGAAGTCTGAATATGAGCTAAGAGAAAAGCTCCTGCATGCATTTCCTTAGTGTCACTACTGCATGATTGATTTTCCTGCAGAGTCCACATCCTAGAACCCACGACAGGGAAGCTCCGACTGTCACTCTAACACGAGGACGTTCCCTTGATGCTTGTGAATTCAGAAATGCAGCAATAATGTGACAGAAGAAAACGAGAGCTCGAAAGGCCGTCACGTGTGAGTGATCTCTCCACTCTCTCGTCATATACTGGATTTGGTTTTGGACAGGGCTTTTCTTTTTCCTGTCCGTCAGAACGCCACTGGAGTAACAAGCCCTTCAGAAGAAGAAACGGGGAAAGAAATGTTTTTTCTTGCTATTTTTCTGTCGCCAAAGAATGCTCTCCTACTCAAAGAAAGTGGGTCGGGCATTTTGCTCTTGCTATAGCCTCCAGGCAATACAAGACCAGAGTGGGCATTTCACGAAACTAAATCACGGCTCATCATTGTAGAGATCTCGATTCTCTTTACAACACGGGAAATGTATGCAGAAAAAAAACGTTTCTGCTGAACTGGCATAACTGACTTAGAACAGTAAAGTTCAGCGCAAAATGCGGTACACGGTAGCTCTCTAACGGCATGAGAGATTTGCTCAGTATTTATAGAAAATTCGCTGGTGCTACTTAAAAAATCCAGCTCGCCATGTACTCACAAGGTTTTTTTAGGTTTCTTTTTTGCTTTGCACAGTAACATTTCCTTTATCGTATGCACTGTCCCTTTGCTTGTTTTAATATTCACTTAAACATTTTTATTACTGCTCATTGTTCTGCACCGTTGATCAGCGCCACTAAGAGTTGTAATGTTTTCTAGTTTTTTTTCTTTGCATTACTAGTGACACGTAAGCGTAATTCGTAAAAAAAAAATTTAGTTGCTCGTGAAAATCCACTACCATTCTTCGAATTTGTTTCTAAATTCTGAATTCTCATATAATGTGTGAGTATGCGTGTGTTTAGCCGAAATTCACGCGTATTTTTCTGACTTTCTGCACAAACGGCGAAGGACACACTATTACATACGTGGGATTACGTAAAATACTCGTGTCGCTGATCGCTGTCAACATAAGTGGATCGTTCCTAGATTTCATAGCCATTGGTTAAAACGGAACTCCTTCTGGAAATAGTCTACAAGCAAGTTTTTGTTGTTGTTATTATTATTTACGTGTTAAATTTGTTATACACTGCTGCGCTGCATGATTCACAGCACCTTTCTGAAATATGGTGGAATGTGTCGGCTTCCAGTAAATTGTAATCGTAACTCCACTTGTGTGGGTCTTTCAACCTATGTAATAAAAATAATAAAATTTAACGGATGTTATATGCCCCAAAACCACCATAATATTGTGGAGGAACGCCGTAGTGAAGGGCTCCGGAAATTTCAACCACCTGGTGTTCCTTAACATGAACGGATATTACAGAATACACGGCTGTCAACCATTTCGCCTCATCGAAATGCAACCGCTAGTGTGGATCGTAATAAAAGAGAAGGGGTGCGCAAACATGTTCAAGCGTGAGAAAAGGAGGCTTGCGAAGTAACGCTCAACAGTTTTCGCAAGAGCACTTGCAAACGCTCTGAAAGTCGCTCGCAAAAAAGAAAAAAGAGAGCTGCGATGCTTCCTATCCTGGCGTCAGTGCACAACCATTTCAGGTGAAGAAAGATTCAGGGTGAGCTGAGAGAAAAGCAATAGATGAATTGAACTAATTGAGAAGAAGAAGAAGAAGAAGAAGAAGAAGAAGAAGAAGAAGAAGAAGAAGAAGAAGAAGAAGAAGAAGAAGAAGAAGAAGAAGAAGAAGAAGAAGAAGAAGAAGAAGAAGAAGAAGAAGAAGAAGAAGAAGAAGAAGAAGAAGAAGAAGAAGAAGAAGAAGAAGAAGAGTACTTACCAGCACAAATGACAGGGCAGGGGGGGACAGGAGAAGAGACGAGACAGAGCGCTCCTCCTGTCCCCTCCTGCCATGTCGTTTGCGCTGGTAAGCACTCTTTATCATGTTATATCAACACGCGCAATCCTACTGTCTCTTAAGAAAAAGAAGAAGATTAGGAGAAGAATTCCACCTTTCAGTTGTCTTAGGCCAATGTATAAGGGGCTGTTCGACTTTTTGTTATGTCTTTCCCTTAACTATATCAAGATTTGCAAATGCCAAGTGCGCATCAGCAGTACTGCCATCGGTTCATTCATGTACACACATGCATATCTGCAAGCATTGTTGTAACTTTCAGTCACACTCTTCCGTAATGAATGCGCGGCAACGCCGTTAGTTCTGCCTACATTCAAATAATGAATTCAAGCGCATGGATGCTTCGCTCGTTTGCACCCATACGACGTTCACGTTTTCCTAAAGCAACGTTCACAAGGTAAACAAAGGCAGGCACCGTAATGTCAGCGCGTTAAGCGTTACAAATGCATACTCCATCGTAACTGCGCCCCTTGTCAACTTTATTGTATGTTATGTTGCAGGAAAAAAGCGTTAACGAAACACGAGTTCTCCTTTCTCGAAATCACTTCAGCGAACGTTGCAGTCATTGCAGTGTTATTGCCGTGGCATTGCAACTCGTGTGGCTTCGCACCGTTCAGAAGGTGGAACGTGACTCGTATTCCGCGCTCGTATTCGCTACCTTCTGCCAACCAAACATAGGCAATTAAAATTTTTACTCTCATGATTCGTATTCAATTTAGAAATAATGTAAGCTACATACATTTTAATATTTGCTCTGGCATCTGCCACTCTATCGGACTTTTTTTTTCAAAACTAAGACATGTCAATCAGTGTACCGTGTTACCCACGCGATTCCATGCATGTGCCTGTATTGTAAAAGTGCAAGTGCTTCCAGCAAAACATAAGGGACTGCTACTTATTTCCAGAAGTTCTTAATATGATATTAACAGGTTTCACGGTCAAGAACTATATTCACGTAATTTCCTTGCTTTATAATATTTATCAGTGAATTTTGACCAATTTTTATTCTAAACAGCGCATTAGCAACTGTGACAAACCACTTAAAGAGTAAACGACTTAAACTGTGATAAATCACTTTGGAAACGATGGGACTTGGGAACTCTGTCCCAGATGCTGATCGACACAAATAGGGATGTTAAGTTTAGCGAAGTGCGTTTGACCTTAGCCTGAATGTTATTACAATATTATTTATTGCAAGACTCATTCTTTCAACCTTTCATTAAAACCCGTGTACTTCACGACGCTTCGAGTTACCTTTTTTTTCGTGCATTCGTATTCTACACGTACCACATTCTATGTGCTGTGCCTTCACAATTCTTGCTTATGTGATCAATGAAACCTTTTCTACGCAGAAATATCTTTCTTACCAACAAATAGGCAAACTTTCTCTTGATGCTACTTGGGTTCAGGGTACATTACAATTATTTAAACACGTCTGAGAACCTGACGAAAAATCAACACGTGACAGCTCCTCACCATTTGGCTTCCGTTTATTGTGCCGTTGGCGCAGTTAGATATGAAGGAGGGAAGGGAGGACTTGAGGTAATAAGTGGGCGTGTAGATGGGAGGAGGGAAAATTAAGGTTGATGTTTTAAAGCCCAGAACCAGTATATGATTATATGATTATTTAGGAAGCTGAAGTGCAGGGCTTCGGAAATTTCGTTGCTCCGCCGTGGTGGTCAAGTGGCTAAGGTACTCGGCGGCTGACCCGCAGGTCGCCGGATTGAATCCTGGCGGTGGCTGCATTTTCGATGGAGTAGAAAAAACTGTAGGCCTGTGTGCTTAGATTTGAGTGCACGTTAAGGAACCCCAGGTTGGCGAAATTTCTGGAGCCCTCCACTACGACGTCTCTCATAATTATATCGTAGTTGTGGGACGTTAAGCCTCATATATCAATCAATCGGAATTTACGGCAGTTGCTGTTATATTAACGCGATAACGTTAGAGAGCTTGTCTCGCCGAAATTCTGCCGTAGGTTTTGGCACCGTTGGTTGTGAGTGAAAAATCGTCCGTGAGCGAAAAATCTAGATAAAAGCAAAATAAATAAAGAAAAAAAACTTTGGTCCCATTGAAGATCAAACCTGGCAGGTGTCCTACCCCAAAGCCACAATGTTACTTGCAGCTTCTTCAGGAAAAATCACCACATTAGTGCCCCATAGTGGAAGGAGTCTCCTTAACGCATTTTGTTCGACAGGTGTCACGACGAAAACGAGCCTATTCGGCGATTTGTAGGCGTATTTGGGAGGCCATCGAACTACGTCGAAAAATGTCGGGATAGTGCAGCCGTCGCCGCTAAAGACACACAGGAACTTTCAAACAGCTTTAAAAATAGACAACTATGTCCATCTAGCGGAAAACATATCATGCCTTTCCAGAGGCGTTGATCAAGCAAACAACAAAAGCTAGATAATGTGCTGCCATCTACGAGGCATTATGAGACTCTTTATATGTCCCTTCAAGAAAATGTCATTTCAACAAACCACAACACTTACAAAGATTTAGCTTTTCAATCTCACGACATCATTAAGGAAGTGAAGTACTGCACATGCCATTTCACCGACTGTAAGGTTATCCTTGTTGCGGTTGGCCGAAAGAGGTCTCCAGGAGAGCCATTCGAACAATTGTCAGATAACTAACGCAATACAGACGACAGAATGTGACCATTTACGAATACAAATGTCGCGCCTACGCGCAGTTCATAGTACAGGACCGTGTGACTACATCACTGTACAATATTTTCATGGAGTTGTTATACAAGTGCTGTTAAATATATCGAGAGCCTGTAGCAATACAATAGATACGTCGCGCTTGCGCGCACGCGTGTTTGTGTTCGTGTTTGTGTGCGTATGTGTGTGGTGTGTGTGTGTAACAAAATATATTATAAGTACTTACTTAGCGGTTGGAAGGCGCACTAGAGACTGAATTTCGCTATCGAGTTCAACTCTTAAAGGTGAAGCCTAAGGGTCCCCAAATTTTTACTAAGTAGACGGTCCCGTAGCATATTGCTTCTAACTAAATATACCTACCTCGGCCGGGTTTCAATCCCCCGACCTTAGGTCAGCAGGCTGGATGGCTGGATACACATGACAAAAGCCTTTGATTGGTCCACAAATACTTTGGATGTAATTCGTGAACTAAGCGATCCACCCATAATGTTTTACATTGGTACGTACGAATCATGCTGTATCGGACATCTAAAAGGCGTAACTTGGTCCAAACCTGTAAAATAATGCGAAAGTCATAAAAACAATAAAAGGGAAGCAGGTGCAAGTTTACCAATGCTGTCTGAAAAGATAAGATTGACTCAGCACACTATGTTACGCCCTGCCTGCTACCCCAAGGTATCGCAGAAAAAAAAAAAGACTACCACCATCGAAACGACAGCGTAGTAAAACGGACGAGCAAAATCAGGGTCTTTATTATCTTCAAAAAAAATCTTCTTACATGGTAATTTAATCTTCATCTTGACACACCGTTTTCCTTCTAGTGTATACTATATGCATAATATTTTTATCTTCTTTCCTCTTGAATAACAAAGTTTCTGGCTTCTTGTTCTTCAAGTCGTCTTGTTAATGTTATTGATGTTCTTTCAGGCTGTTTTCTTGATGTCTTTCCTCCCGTCATCTTCCAGGGGCACACTACGTATTCAAAATAACGTGCGTGAATAATCTTGCTTCGTGAATTGTGGGCATTGAAGTTAACGAGCGAATACACACCGTGTGACGCGCTCCATCTGATACCTTTCAATAATTCAATCGCGGCCGCTTTTCTCCAGATTTTTGAGAAAGATAGAGATAAATATGTGAGGAAAGGCAAGGTGGTTAACCAGGCGCACGACCGGTTTGCTACACGGCAATGGGGGAAGGGATGAAGGGAAGAGAAGAGATATATGAGAGCAGGATGAAAGATACACAAAATCACGAGCACACTAGGCGGCTTTCTTTCGGGGTCAATCATTTTGTAGTAATGAAATTAAAAGGGCTGGTTTGTATTTAGCAGAAACGTCGCAACCTCTGAGCGACAACAATGACGCCTCAACTAATATGATAAAACTAACGCAATTATTCTAGACATCTGACAGTTGGAAATCTACTTACAAAACTCGCTTAAAAATGATTATTACGCCCGTTGAAAATTCAATTTCGTTTCCTTCCTAATAAAGATTGTACAGGCAGAAGTACCTACTTTTCCGTATATTTTCGCTTACCCAGTACTGCCTACTGCCTTCATATGCATGCAGACTCGATTCAGGAAAAGTATATTAGTATTTCAACATTTCATTTCAAAATGGGTTAGCTAATACTGTTTGGTTTTCCTTGCGGACCACGACAAAATGTCCAGGTTGGCAGAAGCCGGATGACGTGACATCCAAGGAAAGCCGGGATTTTCTGCCGCGTTTCTACGATCACCTCCACTTGCTCATTCACGAAGGCCGAGTGCAAACCCCAAATCTCCGGATACGCCAAAAAAGCGTCGTCGCCGATTTCCTCGACTTCCCTATAACTTCCTCTTGCGTATATCCGTGACTAGAATGCGGATCAGCGCTGCGGAAGACAAAAGTACTATCTCCCTTTGTATACGTAGGTGGCAGCTCTTGCCGAAAAAAGAAGAAAACTCCGGGTTTTCATTTGTGTAGACCGGATGCGTTACACAACTTGAAAATAAAAGTACTCACTTCAAAAAAGCGTCCTTTATTGTGATATAACACTCAGCATGGTGGTTCAGTACCAGAGGAAAACTGGGTGTGCAAACATGAACCGTTTATCATATCTGTTTCATTTCCCATTGGTCGCAAAATTAAGAGGGTACTTTATGCACTCACCTAAGACGACTTGTGGTGTACTGGAATGGGGCAGCGTGCCGTATTCAGAGCAAGCCAATGGGAGAGCGGTGGTCGCTTGGGTGAGGTCACCTTCAGCAGGGTCCACTGTCGAAAGCTGTAACCGGCGCTCATAATTCAAATTTGCATTGCGATACTTTCTGCAGTTTTTGAGTAAACTAGTCACATCATCTTGATTTTAGCAGTGCACTCAGAGACGACGACTAGGAGAAGAAGGTGTGCAACACGGGTGCTGACAGCACCCGTGTTGTGCTTTTTTTTTTCTTAGTCCTCGTCTCTCAGTGCGCGGATGAACTCGTGATGAATCGGTACGAAGTTGGTCTAATTTCAATTCTCACGTAGTCACATCAAACGATTGTAATTAAAACTATCTGTGAGATCAAAACACATACAACGTATATGGATGCATTAATGAGATAAATAATGTTGCCTCCAGGTTGTCTGAGCTCGCGCGATTCTTGTCGCAGAACAGGGACCCAGGTTGTCAGCTTATTACTGCTTTGCTTTCTAGAAACACACAGAAGCACATCGCTATTCATTTAATCCATATGAACCCCTTCCTGGTTATCACACTAATTTAGGGTCATGCAACGAAAAAAAGACGAGGAGGTCCTAAACAATAACGTTATCAATGGGTGAGTTCCACGACTGCCACTTACCTGCGTGAGCCAGGAGAGTAAGTAGTCACTATGTTTTAAAAAATAACAATATTCTCAATGCCCAATTCGGCTCTACTTCTTAACACATTTAACACATAAAGGAGACACTAAAAGTAACGAACGTAGCTATAAACTTTCCGCAAAGCACTCAGCTATTGTGAGTGGACCCCTGGATTCCCGTTGAACTGTAAAAACTGCCATGCATCAGGTTTTCGCAAATACCGAGTCTTTCATGCGCAAATTAAAAGTTGCTGACGCATTATGAGAAACAGATGACGTTAATCTACGAGTTTCCCCCGCACACACACGACCAGCACTGCAAATAAAACTACTGATCTCGGAGGCTTTCTGTTTCACCTTCTTATAGAGTACTTCAGAGAGCGCCGACAGGTGGTGACCCAAAAGTATGGTGAACTCCGGCACCGCATCATCATCATCGCAGGCCATCATCATCAACACTGCCTGATTCCAATACACCATAGATGACTGCTAGGTGCCGGTCATGTTCTTATTATACGTGAAGCATTTTTTATTTACTGCAGGCCCTTTGTGGCTATCAATCTATCTATCTATCTATCTATCTATCTATCTATCTATCTATCTATCTATCTATCTATCTATCTAGCTATCTATCTGCCTACGTCTGGGTGCTCTGGTGACCACATTTTTAATTTGGGATAGACCAAAATTAGAACTGGAGAGGAAATCGTTTGCCATTATTACCAGGGTTTGTGGTCATGGCAAGAATAATGGGAAAATGTCGTCGCCTATGACGTCATACCTTTTCCTCCTGACACGTGTGGCACATACCCGTATACCACGGGCCACGGTAAGCGGGTATGCGCCACTCGTGCAGGGTTAATCTCAACAGAGCAGTGGTAAAAACAGACATCGGCAATTTAAATTCGCGATCGTTACGCAAAAGCTTATATTGGCCTCGTTGACCTGACGAATGCAAATATTAAATTTTATGGTCCACGCAGAAATCGAGCCCAAGAATTTTGAGAGGCAATCAAGTATTCTGCTACAGAGCCACGCTATTTCTCGGATTTGCTTTAAAAAAGACCCTATGCAGGCGTAGTACTGGTGAAATATATGTTGTGGCTGTAGTGCTTCTCTGGTAATATCATCAACATTACGTATTGTTATGCCAGGGAGTCCAATCCGAATTGAATTGCTTCTGCGTATTATTGAAGCTGGTATCTTCTGGTGCTAGTGGCGTCAACATCTAGAAGCTGGCTGACGCAATCAGCACCAAAACTAGCGAGCGAGCTGTCTAATGCAATGGGAGTCAACCAAGGCGAAAGTCTGATGCTATCCGTGGCACCCCTTGCGGTGCGTCTGACACGAGGCGCTGCAAGTCCCCTTAGTGGCGGGTCATATTCCAGCCAGCGACCAGCGGCGGTTTATGGTTGGAGGCTTTGGACTACTGGGTAATGCAAAGGATCTTCAGGGGCTATAAAAGAACCAAGCTCCGCGAAGATGAGAGAGAGTGAATGAAGAAATCCTGGCTTATCGTCATACCTCAGTGCGAGCTCCATAAGATGCCGGCCCCAGTGCCGAATATCTAACGCCTCTGTTGATACCGCATATAAATGTTGCCTTAACTCACCATCGTCTTCTCCGCTCCGTCTATCAGTTCTGCGCAGATGCATCCGCGAGCTAAGACATCTGATACCCTACATTATACATTCCAGTGATGCAGGCGTCACACCCGATTGCCATAAATTGTGGTAAAGTGCCACCCGCTGATGTTGGTCTACGTAGCACTATCGCAAGCACAATCGTTACATTTCAGCTTGCAGCTTGTGGTGCTTGTAATACCCACATTGCCCTTGGCAATGTTACGGAACAGTAAAGAAGTGCTTATATGAAACTTGCAACTGTTTCACATACACGTCTGAGCGTGTAACCATTTTATATATGTTTAGCGTCATTTTGTAACGTTTCGATCGACAACAAATTTACACCCCAGGGGCCGTCCCTCAACACGCTTCACATAACATCGATGCACACAGTTCGTAGGATCTTCCCAATTTTTCTTCTCATTCAATCTATGGATCCTGCACCGCTCCCTACAGAAGCTTTCAGCTCCTAATGTGGTTTGTTCTCTACAGCCTCCAGGAGCGGAGGCACCTGAGCTAGGTTTGAATTATCTCGTTAATCGACAGTTAACTCTTGAACAAGCTACGTAATCGTGTGATGTTGCGTCACATGACGTAACTGTGACGCCATCAGTCACATGACGTAACTGTGACGTCATCATGAGGTATGATACCTTCATAATAAATTGACAATTTTAGTGATCTGTGACGTGATGACTACGTCATAGGATGATGCCATCGTGTGATAAAGATTTTTCGGCATCACATGATGGACGCAGACGGAAGACGCTGACGTGAGATGCCGCTCACTTATCCTGTTTGATGATACATCTAAAGCTATCGCCTTAAAATCTGCTGGAGACGTCATGTTTACCAATACGTGCGCTCGTGCCCGACAGCATTCTGTAGGGGCAGACTATTTTGCTCTCATTTGTACTATGTAACATACTAGAGCTGCAGTTGAGTGGTCGTGAACTTTCGTTCAACGGGTAAATAAATGATCGTTAAAAGCCAGTGCAATCACTAATGCTGTACGGGTTGTTTACGGGTATTTATTCATATTGTTATTTCATATCAGCACATATATTCGCGAATTCATATGCAGACAGAAAACACAACATGTACGGCAGCTTTCACAAAAAGACACATAAGACGCACTTTCAGATATGATCCGGAATATAGGCTAAACGTAAATTGACGATAAGAAGACGAAAAGCAAAGAGGGACAAAATAACTAAATCACTGCAAACATAGACAAATATATGAACATGAGATGGAAACAGAGCCAAAAAGGGCCGTGTATGTGGGCAGCCAAGTTAGTTTCGTGATGAAGGTTAGCAGAGCATGACGAGCATGGTCGCATTGGGACGTAAGAAAGAAACAATTTTGGAAGGTCGTCCAGAAAATATTTCATTAGTAGTGGTGCGGGCAATTCATGTGATGTGGTACGCTTCATTGTAAGGTGTACAAGTGTGTGGCTTGTCGCATGGGCAGTGTTTTTTTTTATGAAGTGAGGTAAACAGAGGATATTAGAAAATCCACATGTTTGATTAGGCACCTTCTCCTCGCAAGTACCGCATGAAGACGTCGTGTAGCATGCAGGAATGTTTACTTACGTGTTCCTGCGTAAACAGGCTCACTGTGTGGGAATCATAACTGTACCACGTGCCTTAGCGTATCATAGAAAAAGATAAGATCGCTCATAATGTTCAAGATAGAGATAAAAATAAAGACAAAGAAGTTTAGCAGAAGACTATAGTTTGCTGCTGTTGTATTTCTGAAGGGGAACAAAAGATGAAAAAATTGGAGGACCCTTAAGCATTGCTTTCAAGAGTTGAATACGATAGCGATATTCTGTTTCTAGTGCGTACTTGAAACACCTAGTGCATGAAATCTTTTTGAACTTGCTATGCACCCCCTATGTGGTGTTAAGAATGCAGTCGCATCTATCTATCTGTCTATCTATCTATCTATCCGGCTATATATCTATCTATCTATCTATCTATCTATCTATCTATCTATCTATCTATCTATCTACTCGCCTACGACTTTTTATTACTGAGATATCCCAAGTCGGTCAAGCAAGTATGTGCAGATACAATTTTCTCTCCGGATCCAGTCAAATTTTTCTTATAAGGCCGAGCAAGTCAGTGTTGAAGAATCTTGTGTTTTTCATGTTTGAAATTCTTCCGGCTCATTGTCCTCTAAATATCACACGATATTTTTTTTCAAATTGCCTACACCCTTCCTGGCGTACAAGGGATGTCAAAATGATTGTTCGTTCACAAAAAAATATTTCTTTTTGTACTTTCTTAGTTTATTCTTCAAACAGGCTCTCTCTCCAAACCTTCTCAAAGTATGCTTTCTTTATAGGCTCATGTTGACTATCTCCAAAGCTATTTTCTGTCTTGAGCCTCACACGCACTGAACATAATATTTTTTTCGCTTTTTTTAGATTCACGCTTATCAAGTCTGTTCAAAAATTTTTGTTCATACTCTCACGCCGAATGGTTGGCCACAGTTTGTTAACATGCAATATAAAACAGGGACACCATTGCAACTGTTTTCATTCTACAAGCTATAACGAAAACCGCTGTCCTTACAATGGGCTCGCGAGGCGTTACAAATATGACATCTGCTCATCAATAGCGCACATCCGACGTCTGTTTATTTACAGTTGGCGAGTGCGAGACTCCCCGGTGAACAGAGTGTGCGCTTGAATTGTATGGTCCGTATCAGTGTCTCTCCCTACGCGCAGCGATTTCCAACGAACTGCTGAATTGATAACTGCGCATATTCGCTAGACTGAGCATTTTGAATGTAGGCTGCAGCCATTCGATCTCGTAGAGGGGCTTGCGTTTTCTGAAGCAATGCAGGAACTTTCATTTAACAATACAAACAAACAAAACAGATCACTGGGCTTCGTCCTTTACAACATACACGACTGCAACACAAAGGCTCAGAACATCTCACGAACGTAGTCGCAATTATTTTTGTCATATAAAGACGTTCAGAAGTTTTTGTGCCGATACCACAATATGATAATGAGTCCCTCCATAATCGAGCGTTCGGAATAGATATGACTACTTGCGGTTTCTCAACGTAGACATGTGGGTGCATGCTTTTGTAAATCGTTTCCCATCGAAAGGTGGTTGCCATGAGTGGGAGTCGAACACACCTTGTTGATCTTAGCACCACTATACTTCATAATAAGCAACCACGGCCTTTGTGTGTGCGTGCTTCGGCAATAGACTTTGTGATTTCTTCTTTGGTGTATATCGTTTCACAGCGCTACATTGTCTTTTTAAGTTACATTCTGCAGTGGACAACGTGTGAGCACTTGGCACTGCACACTTGACAAGGTTGTGGAGGCCTTGTCAAGGAAAATTGTATTTGAGCCTCAATCGAAACGTTATGCTTGCTGCTATATCTAGAGGTCCGTGAATTATCAATAAGCCAGCTTTAGCATCACACGAACAGTACTAATTCGTACACACTTTCGCAGTTTATGTATGAAAGTTTATTGACATGAATTTTCACCGAGACTTTCGCAACTGCAGGCACACTACTCGTATTTGTGAGCCTTCAGTTCTTAAACAGGCATTCTTTTCTCCGTATAGATAAACAAAAAAGACGTTCTTTAGTGCAATTATTTAAATTTAAGCATTGACATATACTTGAAGCAGCATGTCATTCAATATTTACGCTAAGACTCAGGCGGCAGCCATCGTCCTTATTGTATCGTTTCACGGCGTTGTTTTCTTTACCGGCATATATTGAAATCATGGTCCTCGCGTGGTGCTTATATCAATATTTGTTTCTTCATTTGTTAGTGTTGAACACCAGAAGGCACACTATGTGCCATATTTATAGGAAAAATTAATACATTGAACACTCATAACCTACATCACGAAAGTTATTTCCGCAAGCAATACTGAATATTTATTTTCGCTTGAAATAGGCAAGGCTTTTTTTTATCGCCACGCGAGCAATACCTTCTTCGTCATTCTTCACCACGCAATTTTTTCACGAATTATTATTTTGTTTCATAATCACACTGTACGTGGCCGTAGAATTATTGGTTGAACTGCATGCCAGCAGTAGGCAAGGGTGTGATTTTCAGCTGCTCTTCTACATTCTAAGCGTGGACGCAATATTAGGTACAGCCGTTCTTTCGGCGGCATTTATCTGTCCCTTAGAGGTGCTCTCATATGCACGTACAAAGCGATTATGTGCTAGCGGCAATCCCTAAAAAGCAAATTTGCAGAAGATTAGAGGAATTCCCAGCCGCGTTCCATCATGCTGAGGCTCTCAAGAGACGTACATATAACAAACACGCCATTGCAATCAGTTTGGATCTTTGAGAGTCAGAAGCACATGTACGATATTGACGAGTAATATTATTGACAAAATAAGTCCTTGAATGCAGATGAGCGAGAATGACCATGGTCGAAAAGTATATTTACTTCCAAAACAAAATATTTGGCCGTAATATATTGAGGGCAAGTCGATGGTTCTTTAGTTGCACCAAAAACCTGAAATGATGTTAAAGGTAGTTAAATCTCGAAGACACACTTGCGAAAATTCTTCGTTGAAGTTCAGCGCAGTCATGGGGTACACTGTAAGCGTAGTGAAAGCTTTGATTACGTAGGCCGTCTGATCAAACCTGTATAACAGTGGTCAATAGACACCAAAAGATTCAAATGGTATATTGGTACGATAGATTCTACAAGGGACAGCGAGATTATAACAGAAAACTGAAGAGTAGCGTTGCTTTATCGCGCTGCTGTTTTTCCAAGCTTACAGCGAGTACATTAAATTAGGCAGAACTTGCATCAGTACCACTTCTTGAGAAGCATCCCTGTCATCCAATAGTGAAATTCTGTGCTGCTAGTTATGTGACAAAATCTGACATTAAACTGTTCGATAAATATGTTCCCTATATTTATTACTCTTTGCACGACCTATACTTATGTTCTTTTAAACAGGTCAGACTGGTTGATTCGGCGTTCCGGCCACCACAGCACAGCAAAAAAAAAATTTGTCACAGTTACGTGAAAAAGCCGAAGCAATGATTGCGATAGCAATCATTGCTATAGTACAACACATCAGAGTGTTGTACGAAGTAAGGCTAGGAGATTTAGAAACCATCAGAAATGTAGTGAACGCGGTCAAATGTGCGTTTTGCTACAGTGTTTTTCGCACGCACAGCAGCACGTTTTTCATGTGTCTGGGCAAGTATGTGAGCCCGCCTTGCTTCAGCGCGACTAGCATTTCGGGAGAGCTGTTCCGCAAGTGCTCGCACAACACGTGGTGGCATCACAAAAGCTGAACTATACACAGCGTTTTCACTGGTGATTGGCGTTTCTTTTATAGTCATCGCTCGACGGCGACTATGCTAATAACGGTAGCGAAAAATACAGTTTCAGTGCCCTTCACCAAAACATCCACCTCAGATTGCCCACACATTGCAGTGTGGGTGTTGACGCCACAAACAGCTGGATGATGGGAGAAGCTTGATTGCTTGCTTGTATCTTGATATTAGGCTCCAACCCACCAGGAGAGATTGGCGATAAAAGCGGCGGTTAATATAAAGAAAATTTCAAATTTGAAAAAGAATGAGATATAACTCGATTGCCACAGGAATGAACAAATATTTTCGAATAGCGAATACGCGGCTGGAGACCACTCCCGCCCACTTAAAGCGTCATTACTGATGCGGAAATGAACCATTTGTCTTTATTAGCTTAACAGCAAAGGGTCCTAACGGTTTCAATCAGTTTCCGAGAACCACACGCAAGTTAGTTGGGATGCTTAGCAGGAATGGCTGCATATGCTGAGCATGTGGCCTCAAGGACATGCAATAAAGGATCCTAAAACACAGAGGTCATATATGACGAACTTGTCTTTCTTCTTGAAGCATCAATAGATGGCTCTACAATTAAAATATTGAGAGAGACAATTTTTGCAAGAAGTGGCCGTCTCATTTTTCGTGCTGCAAAACTACAATTGAGACATCCAAGCTTTGTTAAAGACTGTTGCTTTTCAGTTCGTTGACAGTCAGTGCGTAATGGTGTATGTAATATAGCTCACCATTACTGCAATGACTAGCAAGAGCGGTGCGGCTGTGTTGGTAAACGCAGAGCTCTGAAGAGCGAGGTATCACTGGTTCATATTCCCGATACGTTGTCTTGGAGTTTTTTCTTCTAATGTTTTGCAGGTGCATACTTAAGTGCTCGCTTTTCCGTGTTTTGACACAATGGTAATGAGACCTAGCAGACAATAATGCCAAGGAATGTATAGGGGAAGTTATTAGACCAATTGTAACGTAAAATGTGAAGAAAGAAAAGTAGGTGAAAAGATAACTTGCGTGAGCAGGAACCGAACCTGCGACCTTTGAATAACGCGTTCGATGCTCTGCCACTGAGCTACCATGGCGGCTATCCCCCCAGTCACTTTATTTGGTTTATATGTGAATTTTTTATTTTATTTATTCCATACTGCCAGCCACCCTTTGGCAGCCAGGGCAGGAGTGGTACAGTGCAGAGTTTGAATGCAAAGTTTACACGCGACCAGTAACAAGGTCCGCGGTACACAGGGAAGCAATAATGCAGTAAGCTTCCAGATTGGCACGACACACACACAAGCACGCGCAATCAGTAGCACGGCCCATGATTCGCAAAGCAGTAGTACTTCTCTTTACAAATAGCTACGTGAATATAGAATAAAGCCGGCAATGCTAGTCTAATGCAAAACACACAAAGTGCACTACGTGCATTGACCAGGGAGCGTGAAAACAAAAACAAAAAGCAGTGTGCATTAGCGGCATGGTAGCAAGATAACGCATGAAATACGTTAGTTCAATAGAACAGGGAAACAAGACCAGCACTTTTAATCATACACAATTTTGAATAGCCATTGAAAAGGCATTTTGATTAGTTAAGTTGGTAACGTCGCGTGGCAAAGTGTTCCATTCTGCTATCGTTCTCGGGAAAAAGGATAGCCGGTGAGCGTTTGTTCCCGTGAAAGGCATTAGGATTGTTTTGTTGTGCTCGTTCCGGGTGGAACGTGACATGTTGAATTGGAGATAAGTATTGATGTCAAGCTGAGAGTGTCAGTCAGCGCCACCTGTAGCCGTGGCGGCGAGTGTGGCACACTCTTTATGAGCCTGCTTGGCGTCACGTAGCACGTGATCTTATTGCGAGCTGGCAGCTGACCAATAGTCCCTCGTATACAACCTTATGGCACACTATATATATATATATATATATATATATATATAACTCGAACCCATATTGAAATGTCAACCTTACGTGGCAATCAGTATTTGATTTCGAAGAATTTCGAAGTTGTTTTGATCATTTAAGCATGTCTATCGTACACCAGATGTGCCCTACTGTGGTGTGGGAACTGGAACCTTTACTCATGTTCAGTGGTGCCATGACACAATCCACAGGTAAAACGGCGAATACAATTTCATCATTTTCAGCCTTTCTTTCACCATGCCAGCACTTTATAATATGAAAAAAAGCAATGTTAGTTGCCAGAATAAACGAAAGCCAACACATCTTTTTAATAATATCTGATGCTTTACTTACGAAAACCATGGAATAATTACGAGAGACGCCGTAGTGAAGAGCCCCGCAATTTTCGACCATCCAGTGTTTGTCAACATGCTCTAACATCGCACACTGCACGCTCCTTTAGCATGTTCCCGCCACAGAACTGCGACAGTCACTGCCCGGATTGAGACCACGAGCTGCGGGCCTGCATCAGAACACCATAGCTTCTCCACCACAGTGAACAACACGTTATATTTCAATAATATGGTACCTAACATTAGTAGCATGCTATACAAAAACGCGTTTGCACATGTTTAAAGCAAAAAGTTGTTGCCAGCTAGCTTTTGTTATTACTAACGCCAGTTTGTGAGACTTCTTATGCGTATAGAAATCTTATAAGTACACTAGACGGAACTCATGCGCTTGTATGTATCGTAGCTGCCACGCATGGCACTTCAGCTCTCGTGAAACTGTTTCGGCCTCGTTTGGCTTCGTGTTTCAAGAGGCCGCTTTGTCGCAAGACGCAGTTCGGCTAACGTTCAGTAGTTTCACTTCACCACCTTAAACTTTCAAATGCGAAGAATTTCTTGGCGTAGTGCAAGTACATTTGAAATCTATCTATCTATCTATCTATCTATCTATCTATCTATCTATCTATCTATCTATCTATCTATCTATCTATCTATCTGTCTGTCTGTCTGTCTGTCTGTCTGTCTGTCTGTCTGTCTGTCTGTCTGTCTGTCTGTCTGTCTGTCTATCTATCTATGTATCTATCTATCTATCTATCTATTTATCTATCTATCTATCTAGCCACCTATGTCTGGGTGTTCTCGTGCTCATCAGTCCCCTTTAGCTTATAGTCAACCAAAATTAGTATGGGAGGGTAAGATAGTTTGACGAATATGACGCGTGGGTCATGGCATGAATAATGTGACAATGCCGTCACGTACAGCATCAAATCCTCTCCGGCATACCTGAGGCACCTACCCGCGGGCGAGTATAGGCAACAGGTAGGCAGGTATATGGTATATGCCACAAGTGATCGACAGTTTATGTCTACCGATGAACGGCAACAACAGACATCCGCAATTTTAACGCAATTGCGTTAAGAAAAAAGCTTACAGTGGCAGTCTTGTGTGGACGAAGGCTAAGATTAAATATAAGGGCCACAACTGGAATCAAAGCCCAGACTTCAGCGTGGAAATCAAGTACTATACTACAAAACCATGCCAGGTCCTTGTGCTGCATTAGAAAATACACATTTTTAGTGTAATTATGAAGAAACGTCAAGTGGGGTTGCGAAGCTGGTTATGCAATTTTGCAAACATTACATATATACACATATGATACAACTATCTTGTCGGGTTAAGGTCAAATGTTGTTATTTGCAATCCACTAAAGGTGATTTTTGTAGTAGTGTCTAGGGCTACCATTCTTGCGAGCATAAGCGTTACATATCAGCCTGCTGCTTCTCGTGTTGCTAATACTCAGGTTTCTGCTGTAATCTTTGCGCAAGTGCAAAACACGGAGCAGATAAACACACGTGACAGTTCAAATATGTCGGTGCATACAACATTTGTACATATATTTAGCGTCATTTTGTAACATGTCACTCAATAAAAGTTTTGAACACGATCGTCTTCCCTCCACACGCTTCGCAGAATGTAGGAAGAGGAAGGAAGTTTAAGTGGAAAGACAGGGAGGTTAACCAGTTCTTAGACCGGCTGGCTACCCTGTGCTGGGGAAAGGGGTGAGGGGAAAGAAAGATGTTACAAAGAAATGTTGCGAAGAGAGAGAGAAATTATCAAAAAACAAAAAAACAAAAAATCGATTTCCAAAATACGTGGGATGTGCCGAACTTTTTTAGGCTCACCAATTAAAATGGGCTCACGAAAATTTTGATGATAGATTACTTTCTCTAAAACAAAGGGCAAAACACAGCAATAAACCAAGCCAACTGTGCGTTCGAAACCGCAAGCACGAAGGCGACGAAGCTGTTACCATCATTCACACGGCCTCAACGATCGCAGCGCCAGAGTTTCCTTGTAGTAAATATTCTAGGAAGCTATGTTCGCATGCAGCCGTCCACGAAGGCGAGATATTAATAACTGCACCTCGCCACTACATCGTAGCTACATCGTAGCGAATGATTCTATCTCTGCAATTTGTATGCTTCTTTTCTGTACCAATAGGATTTCTCATATGTACTCATTATTTTGAGGTCTTGCTATGTACCCAGACGACAGGGCGTAATGATAGCGATTCATATTGTTCCGTATTGGCTTGCTTCAGGCTAAGGCAGGTAATGCGCGAGGCTTCATTCGATGCTTCATCTTAATATATATCACCCTGCAGAATGAAATCCAAGAAGGAACTGCTGGTACAAATGAAGATCACCGCGTAGTGGAGCTCCTATTTAAGTGAAATAAATCGCTAAATAAATGCGACCTTAATGCTAGCTCTATAGACACTGTCTTCTCTTCGGCCTTAAGAGCTCTTCTTTTTCAATGCCTCTTCTATAATAACTTTATGCTTGTATGTTTAAATGTCACGTAATGAGAATATAGCCCTGTCAGTCTTTTCTTGGGCACATTATCTGTAACACCCATAAGAATGCGTCACCTTCCGAAATTTATGCATCTCTGCTATCCATAGAATGCGTTCTAAACATTTCAAAGATTGAGCAAATGTGTTTGCTCTTTACAACATATTGCCGGCAAAACCAAACTGACTGATACTGTTGTCTGCGAGTGAGGGGCGCAGTCTTTTTTGTCCGCGTAGTTATTATGCTCCTTCCCACTACGATTGTGGCACGGTGAAAATTCAATAAAACGGAGGTCGAAGTATAATCCCGCGTAATTTCGAGCAATTCCAGAGAGGGACCAGAAATCGATAAACATAGAATGTGACTGGGGCCATCGTTTCGAAAAAAAAAAGGACATCTCTTTATCTGGGCAGCAAGCATTTTCCTTAGCAAGACTTTTCCCTTGCTGACTATACTCTATCGGCAATCATGAACCACTGAGAACCAAGCTATTACGCGATAGTCTCGAAAAATGACTGGATGAGACTTATTGTTCGGCTAACTTGTAACAAAGGATTGCCCAGCCTTCAGTCGGCAAAAGTGCTTTAATAAAAAACTAGTTTGGGTTCGCCGTGAATACTTTATTATTTACGTTATAATTTTCAAACAAATGGTGCGACATTTTAATATAACTGCAATCAAAATACATGTATGAAGGTTTGGTTAAGCTGCAATCAAGAACTTACAAGACATTGGAAAAAAAGTTAGCACTAGTTTTTATATACACTGAAAAAACTGGTGGACCTAACAGCAAAAAAATTTGTCTTGTGGCTGCTGCTAACCTCAAAGCCACGTGCATTCATTGAGGCAAGCTAGCAGTCTAGCCTTGCAGCTATGTTTTAATGATAAGCCAATCTAATCACCTGCAAAAGCA
Organism: Rhipicephalus microplus; assembly: GCF_043290135.1. NCBI lineage: Eukaryota > Metazoa > Arthropoda > Arachnida > Ixodida > Ixodidae > Rhipicephalus > Rhipicephalus microplus. The sequence goes on along the minus strand of NW_027465399.1, from coordinate 1,348 downwards.
TGAGACACCGAAAGTCTTCCATATTGCTTGTCCCCTCAGAGTCTCAATAAAACTGCTCATATGAAAGTTTAATTTCTAGATGGATTCACAGTGCGTAACTTGTCTTACGTGAATGTGTTTAGAAGCTAACTTATTGACTTCATCTTCGTTTTTTTTCCTTGCAGGTAAGCATGTTTATTCGTACATGCAAGCCCCAGTTCTGACCTCCTTCGGTGAGTTTCACCCATTATGATGCAGATACGACAAAAAGTCCTCGTGTCTTTGCAACTATGTTAGGCTAATCATATTATTTTTTCACCTGCGATGATGTAGAAAATCGGCTTACCCGCAGTCAAAACAGTGGCGTTAAGAAACATGAAACCTAGGCGTGTTTGTGCAGACCAACGACAACTAGTTCTCACCAGATTGTTTTTGAGCGCTTTAGATTGACCAGAAAAATCTATCATATAAACTGTAAACCGAGAAGAATGGCTTAAGTATGAACTCAAGCATCTGAAATATGCTCGCTCTCCGCACTATATGTTATCACTTGGCTAATCACCTACAAGACTTCAGTCTCAGCCTAAAATATTACTCGTGCCTTTGTTTATCGCCAGGAATGTGAGAAACTAAGTCTTCCCTGCTTCAATGCTACAAACAAACAAGTAAGATGCACGTGTAATAAACCTACGTAAGCATAAAGTTTTTATATTAGCGTCTATAATAAAGCAAAATAATGTTTAAAGGACCCCTGAAAGCCAAATTTTTATTTGGGTATTGTACACTTGGATTGGCAGTTTTCATTAGGCTTCATCTCCTTCAATAGTTTCTCATAATTTTAGGTAGTCGTTTTCAAAACACTCCAAACATATCCATAATTAAACACGCTAGTGTAAGTCATACGATGTGTTAGAGTATTTATGATTGAATTTCAGGAGTATCAGACAAAGCTGCAATTAAAGTTCAAACGTTGGAAACAATAATTTTGCTGTTTTAATGTTTGTTAAGGGACGTGCAGTAATATTGTTCCTTTTCTAACACCAGCAAGTCTTTCCATCATCACAGATGACGTCACATTACACCATTGCCGTTTCACAGGACTGCTTTTAGCAACACCTGTCATATTTACTCGATTTTTAACGTGACGACGATTGTTACATGAGGGCTGACTTTTCCTTAGATTCAGCAAAAAAATGAATTTTGGTATTTCTTTTTAGTGCCAGGGTCGACTTTAGGTAACAAAAATCTGGGGGAAAAACCTCATTTAACTCGTTTAATAATGGTATCTAAAATTACCTCTAATAAAAGCTTGTCTCCTTCAGGAACACGTAAACGTACCACAGTCAGTAGAAGTAGAGTGTGACAAAAA
>NW_027465398.1:0-28978 GCF_043290135.1 Rhipicephalus microplus | reverse complement strand
TAAACATCCCCTTCCACTTTTCTTTCTTTTTTTTTTTGTATTTTGCAGCTCGGCAGCGCCAGGTGTGAAAAAAAAAAAACAAACAAAAATTATTAGGCGTGACAATGTACACAATGTGTTATTGAATGGGGCACTTCTGAGTGCACAGCGGGCGCGGTAAACACGACCAACCTGTCACAATCAATTTTTTCATTTGTAAGTACACATCCCTTCTTCGTCTGGGTGCCCCACGGTAGAACATAGTGCGTTTTTATTTATTTTGACACAACGTGACGCGATCGTGTAGTGGGCATTCCAAAGAAAAAAGCGAGTTCGTGCTTCCTGAGCATAGTCGTGTCTCCAAGAATGCAGTGACCAGGGTAGAACGCTGCGCTCGGCTTCTTCCTTCGCGCGATAAGGTAACTAGGCGACGTTCGCTTGACGGGCCCGTTTTAGCAGCTTGGCTTGCAGGAAGGAGAGGAAGAACTCGCAGATGCGGCGATTGATTCGTGCATGCAGACCCAGGAGAAAGACGACGACGCGAACGAAATGCGGTGAACGTGACAAGTACCCAGCGCGATCAAGCTACTACTACACGAGGTGCTGCTCACCTGAGCGATGACGCAATGATATTGCAAAGAGGGACGGACGGGTATGGCGAACCGCTGGGATCACACTGCCGAAGCATCAAGTGGGTAGCCCTGAAGAGGGCTGTTGTGTTCTCGTTGGCTGGCTGCAGGCGACGCCGCTGGCTTCTTAGCCTCCGAATCCGTACAGGGTGCGGCCCTGACGCTTGAGGGCGTACACGACGTCCATGGCTGTCACGGTCTTCCTTTTGGCGTGCTCGGTGTAAGTGACGGCATCGCGGATCACGTTCTCGAGGAACACCTTGAGAACGCCGCGAGTTTCCTCGTAGATGAGGCCAGAGATGCGCTTGACACCGCCACGGCGCGCCAGACGACGGATGGCCGGCTTGGTTATGCCCTGGATGTTGTCACGCAACACCTTTCGATGACGCTTGGCGCCACCCTTCCCCAGCCCTTTGCCACCTTTGCCACGGCCAGACATGACGGCTTCCGAAGTTTCTGCTTCTGCTTCGAAACGCGCCCGGAAAGCGAATGCTCGACACGATCGAGTCGCGGTGTCGGCGCCGGCCCGCGAGACTGAGGAGGAAGGCGAACGGCGCACGCCGGTTGGTCGGCGGCCAGCTCGTCTCTCTCTCCCTCTTTTCTTCGCGAGGAGCGCGTTGGCCGCGCAGGTTGCTGCACTGACTATTTTTCTGCACTACAAGATTGAATATACACGGCAAACATGCTTTCGTTTGTTTGTTTGTTTTTAATTCTTTTCTCGTTACTGTTGCTAAGTTTCTTGCCCATTCATTCACGCACCCTTCACTGCTGCAAAATGGCGTATCAGTCGTATCAGCTGCCCCAGCGGCAAGGAGACATCAAACCGAGTAAGCGACAATTCATGTACGCGTACGTACAAGCCCAGCGGATACAACGCGTTCGCTAAAAAACGTTTCATCGTGTCCACTGAACATGACACACGCAATATTTGTCAAAACTCACAGCTGCAACAGCTCACCTGTGTGCCGCACGTAAATAAACTGCACACTTAACACTTTGCGACTACTCGTCCCCGGCGTGTGCCCCCCCCCCCTCTTTTTTTTTTTCTTTTCTATGTTCTCGCTTTCTCTCTAATCACATCAATGCCTCATTTGCACGCACGAAACCCGTTTCACGGCGTCACTTTGACGCCATCCTTGTCGCCAAACCAAGGGACTAACACACGCGGTCCGGGCACGGCCTCATGGCCGGAAATTTCTAAACAAAGCGTGCTCGCGTTGTTGTGGACGCCGGCACGTGAAATTCGGCAAAGTAACAGCACCTTTGGCTGGCTACGCGTGTCTCAAATTTTACTGTGGCAGCTCCACTACATATCGCGATACGGCAGTTTCACCGAAGCCACGCAACGCGACCGCGCTCATTTCAGCATTCACGGGGACGGCAGAGAGTGAGAGCGCACCTCCTCTCGGGCGCGCCTCTCCTCCCGTAAACACGGACTGTCAAGCGGTCCGGTCGCAGCGAAGTTTCCCCATCTCCTTGCGGGGTGGTTCAACACCTGCCCGTTTCAAGTGCACGGTTGCACTGTGAGGAACCCTGCAAGGGTCACGCAATTACAGGCAAAACAGCCCTAACTCTAAAGCGCCTTACATAGGACGAGATTGGAGCGTAAAATGCACCACCCTTTATGCATTCTTTCTTCTTTACAGCGTTGGAAGAGTGTTCGTTCGCTGCATGTTTTACGCATGCGTACTTTCGCTTACATAATACCTTCGGAGGCTGACAACCTGTTAAGTAATCTATCAACGACTATCCGGACGGCATCAGCTGTGCAAAGAAGATTTGCAGTTGGCCTTCCAGAGCCGTCCAGAGCACACAAAGTAGGTCTACACATCGTGGCAACCAATATTTCGAAAAAAGTGAATTGCGTAGTATTATAAAGAATACAACTTTCAGAATGAGCAAAACTGCTTGGTTTGACCAAAGTACAAAGAGGTGCGATTTATACCACATCGATCCATTTATTGAATTAAAAATTACGCTGGCATTAGATAGAATATCGGAAACTCTAATTGACCGATTGAGGCTAGGCACGGCATACACAAAAACATTTGTTTTTTTTTTTTCTTTGCACAGACACGGCAGAGCTGAAAGTCCCGAATGCGAATGCGGATTGATAGATGAAGACGTATGTCACCTTCTCGTAGACTGTCCACATCACGAGACGCCGTCTTAAGTCCGAACAGTTGGCATTAGACCGCAGACCGTTTAACATGAAGAAACTTCTGGGTCCGTGGCCTACTCGAGTTTTACAGTCGCACGCTTTAAAAGCATCAACACGTTCTTTACAAGACAGCGGGATTGCTGATAAGTATTAAGAAATAACGAACTTTCATTTGTAACAAATGTACTTATTATGTACAGTATCACGTGACTCTCATCATGTGTGTGTTGTGAAATGAATGACGTGTCGACAATTATGTACACACGAGCGAATGCATCTTTATACGGACCAGACGTGTGCTCTACTGTTTTGTGCTGGTGGACCGAATATTATCGAGGGACATTATATCAGAGACTTCATTCATTGACTTTCGAACATTTACTTACCATTGTGTTCTGATATGTGCGTATAAGTGTAAGTGTGTCTTTGCATATCTCTGCCCGAGTTTTCTACTTTCCATGCACTGCTTTGTACGTTTTGCTTCAAGATACGTGTTCAAGTTTAACTCAACGGCCAAGGAGTAGCCGGCGCCATAATGGTGCGCCGACATCTCCTTACATATCATATCAATAAGAAAAAAAGATGCGCGCCAATGCCCATCTATTGTATTCCCTTCTCACGTGCCCCAATACCAAACTGCGCGTGCCATTTCTGTGGTGCAAGTGTGTTTAAGTAGTCGCAGTTTCATCTTTCACAATCATGAGGGTTCCCATATTGAAAGTATTCCTTCCCCGAACTTGTGGCAGGGACGCACGATGCGAAATTACAAAATGATCGCGCTTGAAAGCTTCATACAAATGCACTGTCGACCCGCCGAACATAGTCAGTAATCTAAAACAAAGCGGAAATAAACGGTGCGTCCGCTCATTCATTTAAGGTAAGTTTCCCACCACATTCCGAATGGAACGTACCACTCATTTGTGCCTAGCACAGGCGCATTTGTTCTTTCGAAGAGAACACAGTGTTCCGCTACACCGTGTGATTATGTAAACGTCAAGCCGAGCAGTGTCGTTTGCTGGCCGGCCTGGCTATGTTTCTTTCGGCGACGCGCAAACGGAGCACTCGGTGCGAAAACGGGAAATGCCCATACCTCGTGTCGACCGCCTTTCTTTACTGGATTTCGTACTTCTTTGTGCACTATATAAATCACCTGCGTGGTACCCCTGTCATGCGTACGCACAGTTTTGTTTTTTCCTTCACTCGGGCTGTCGATACTTTGCTTTCGGACAATAATTAGCATGCAGTCCGCCGCCACGCTTTTCTGCTTCTACAGCTATTGTCACATGCGTCTATATATTTCTCCCCTATCTTTTCTTGCATCAATGCTTCCGCACATTTTTCACCGCGCCACGCACTTTAAGCTACATTCACTCCTCCTACAGTCTCGAAACGGGCCTGCCCTGCGCTCTCAAGAAATAAATGCCCCAATTTCGTAAACAAATGAATGGCGTGGCAGAGAAGGAACTCTGCGCTGTCTGATGAATGTGGCTGTACCCTTCACATCGGGCGGCAGCTATCACCACCTAGCCATAATGCTGACCTAACAAACAGCTACATTTATCTTGTTTTTTTTCTCTCTTTAAATAGTGAAGTATAGGACCGCGGTGCTTTGCAGTGAATGGTTTAGTTTTCACTCTTGCCTTGACTTTAGCCACCAATAAGATAACCACCTTCTAGTTAATTCTACCCGCCTAAAGTCTATTTTGCCCTCCCCCGTCTCTAAACCCCGGTGCTTTTGAAAAACTCTGCGCCATCATTCTAAACTATAAGGTGAAGCCCTTTACATAGCATTATCAAGTGTTCGGCAGTTTCCTTCTCTCCGCATGCACTGCATACCGTGTATACCCCTTCATATTTGGCCCGACATGTCGGAGTTGCTCGGGCAAGCGCTGACGCGAGTTTCCTATTCTATCATTTCCCAAGAGCTGAACACACTCGAGTTCATGTTACCTTTTTTTGAGAGAAGCGGCCACCTTCCCCCTGTTTTTTTTTTTTTTTTAATTACCACGCTCCTGGTTTTGTTTTCCCTCCATTACCGTACTTGTGGCACTTTTCTCCGCGCACTCGGTCTTCTCTAATTTACCTGTTCAACCTCCCCGAGCACACACGTCGAGCGCGGCACACCAACGCTCCTGCTAGCGGTGTTCAACAGAGAGAAGAGGATGGATTCGGAGCCGAATCTCTCAGCACAACCCCTATGCCGACGCAGACAATTTGGGTGGCTCTGAGAAGAGCCGTTGATTTGTCGTTGCTCGCTGTGGCCCACGACGCACGCCTACTTGGAGCTGGTGTACTTGGTGACGGCTTTTGTACCCTCGGACACCGCGTGCTTGGCCAGCTCTCCGGGCAGCAGCAGGCGCACCGCGGTCTGGATCTCCCGGCTCGTGATGGTCGAGCGCTTGTTGTAGTGAGCAAGGCGTGACGACTCGGCGGCGATACGCTCGAAGATGTCGTTCACGAAGCTGTTCATGATGGACATGGCCTTGCTGGAGACACCAGTGTCGGGGTGCACCTGCTTCAGCACCTTATAGATGTAGATGGAGAAGCTCTCCTTCCTGCGGCGCTTCTTCTTCTTCTTGTCCGTGGCGCGCACATTCTTCTGCGCCTTGCCGGCCTTCTTGACGGCTTTGCCAGACGGTTGGGGAGGCATGATTTCACACAACACGCACGCGAGACCAGAGTCGAATGCGCGTGTCCCCCCGTCTCGCCGCGCTTAAATATGAGCGAGGGGTGTTGACGAGATCAGCACAACGCGCGCGCCCCATTGGTTCGCACGGCTTCTCTCTCTCACACTCTCATCCGTTCCCCGCGAGCGGCGGCGCGCGATGGTGGCAACGGAAACCATTCGAGCACGGCTCTCATCTCAGAAGGCAGCAGCTTTCTTGTTTTCGGCAACCGGCGTCGTACCAAGCGAAAAGCAACACCATGTCCGGACGTGGCAAGGGCGGCAAGGCGAAAGGCAAGAGCAAGACCCGTTCTAGCCGCGCGGGGCTTCAGTTCCCCGTGGGCCGTATTCACCGCCTCCTACGCAAGGGAAACTACGCCGAGCGCGTCGGAGCTGGCGCTCCGGTCTACCTGGCTGCCGTACTCGAGTACCTGGCCGCCGAGGTGCTCGAGCTGGCGGGCAACGCCGCTCGTGACAACAAGAAGACCCGGATCATCCCCCGTCACTTGCAGCTCGCCATCCGCAACGACGAGGAGCTGAACAAACTGCTTTCCGGCGTCACCATCGCGCAGGGCGGTGTGTTGCCCAACATTCAAGCCGTGCTTCTTCCAAAGAAGACGGAGAAGAAGGCGTAAGCGAGCACCCCTTCCGCGCGCTCGCCGCATTCCCCAAACGGTCCTTCTAAGGACCACCCAAACAGGTGACGCGGCCGTGTTTCGCTTCGCAGTCACGATGGCTCTGTTCGTACCCTCAAGCGTGTTTGTTTTTCTATACTTTATATATATTTCCTCGCGACATCAGTTAGCCACAAGTGCGCGACGCCAAATGCTGCAAAGAGACAACCAAATCACGCAGCTCGGCACCGAAAAAGACAGAAAAGAGCATGTAAGCGTTGTCATTTCTCATTAAAAAAAAAAAAAAAAAAGCTCCACACGTAACCGTCTATCCTTACGATGACACCTGAACGGGTCAGCACAGGGACAGAGTAAATTTAATACCTTTGAATAGAAAAACAAACGTAAGGTAAAAAAAAAAAAGAGAGAGAGAGAGAGAGAACCCGCCGTTAGCGCATTCCATTTGGTGCTTCTAACACAATTTATTTCGTCTATCTTGCTAGGCAGCGCAGCCACTATTACACAGAACACACAACACAAGCGCTTAACTTCAACTAAACGTTTATTGCAAAAAAAAAAAAAAAAAATTGTCCAGAATATGGCACAAAAACTTGTTCAGCTTCAAAAGAAATGAAAGGAAATGACACGCGATGATTTCGAGTGTGTTAGTGCACTCTCTATCGCGCTCACGCGGAAAGAACTGTTTTTTGGATGGGGTGATAGAGAATAACAGACAGTAATGTGCGGGACTGGCACGTGTGCTTTTTGTTGTCTACCTTTTACTATTCTTTTTCTCTGTTCACCCCCTTTATAAACTCTGACGTTTGCAATGAAAGTTCAGTTGAAGTTAAGCGCTTGTGTTGTGAGGTCTGTGTAATAGTGGCTGCGCTTCCTAGCGAGATGGATCCTTACCAACTGGCCCGATACAATTGTTTATTTCGTCTCTCGGTAAAACTTCATCACCTCCTACGAGTGCACCCAAAAGTTGCGCCGGGGTCCAGCAGCCCAAGTCACCATGGCGTTACGCAAACAGAAGCCCTCAAAAACACCTTACAAGCGGCGGGCAAAAAGGTAAACACATAAATGAAATTGACACACCACAGGGTCGCAGCACGGCTGCTGCACACACACCGACTGAAGCTAGCCTACCTTTTCTCTGTCTACTCATAATGATACACACTTTTACCTTGAATTTGTCAAAGCTGAGCCATTTCTTCGTAATAACGACGCGCCGACGTTCCGTTCTTCCGCGCGCTAGACAACGGCAGCCACGTACGTACAAAACATGACAGCAAAAGAGGGTGCGGCCGGAGTACGTGGCCTGGAGTGGTCTCGTAGCCAAAGCAGACACGTTGGTGGTCCTGAGAAGGACCGTTTGTTGTTGCTTGCCTGTCGACCGAAGCGCAGGGAGCAGCCCAACTTAGGCGCGCTCACCGCGAATGCGCCGAGCCAGCTGGATGTCCTTTGGCATGATGGTGACGCGCTTAGCGTGGATGGCGCACAGGTTGGTGTCTTCGAAAAGACCAACGAGGTAGGCCTCGCTAGCTTCCTGTAGGGCCATCACGGCAGAACTCTGGAAACGGAGGTCCGTCTTGAAGTCCTGAGCGATTTCCCGCACCAGGCGCTGAAAGGGAAGCTTGCGGATCAGCAGTTCGGTCGACTTCTGGTATCGGCGAATTTCACGCAGGGCCACGGTTCCAGGCCTGTAACGGTGAGGTTTCTTCACCCCGCCTGTGGCAGGGGCACTCTTGCGAGCAGCCTTGGTAGCAAGCTGCTTACGCGGAGCCTTGCCTCCAGTACTCTTGCGCGCGGTTTGTTTAGTTCGGGCCATGCTGCGTGCGTCCGATCACCTCGACTGACGGAGCGAAACTGCGCTCCTGCCGGAGATCGGCAAAAGCGGCTTCGCCGCACGACCCATCTCTCTCCCTCCCATTGGCCGAAGCGTGAGAACCCGTCCGCGTGCGAGCGCGGAAGCGTACGCCAGGATGCTGGCTGGCGCTCATTTTCGGGCAACCGTGCAGTTCGCGGCTGCAAAGAGGTACACCGAAACGAAACCACTACCGCTGTACAATACAGCCTGCTGCGCATTTCTTTCGCCTTCCAGGCAACACATCAATCGACGCTGTAGCTCGTCGCTTCCCGAAGCGGCGCGACGGAGTGCGAGACGCCACCATTCACGCCAACAGCGCGCATCGCACTAGAGCGCCTCGCATCACCGAGGGCAAATGCGCACTGCCACGCCAAAAAAACTTGCTCCTTGCGTTGTCGCTTATTTGCGACCATTACGTAGATGGGCGAAGACGACGAGAGACCACCGGCAGTGTTGGTATATGCATACACGTCCGCGCAACGACAAGGAGTAAAACGCAACAAAACATTCTAACACAAACACCCCGTACATCCAACTGCCACTGAGCGCGCCTACTTGCTCAATCGCAGACAGTAACGGGACTCAATTTTATCTTCCTTTCCCTCTTAAGAATCACTCATACATACTTGCCAAACTACTAGGTGCGCTCAATGGCGGTTGGATGTACGGGGTGTTTGCGTTCGAATGTTTTGTTTCATTTTTACTCCTATTCCCTCGATATGTCGTCTCACTCTGGCTTCCCTCATGTCTCTTTCTCTACACTTTTATTCCCACCCTTTTAATCCCCCCTCACCCCCCATCCCTTGTGAGCTACCGCTGAGGTGTCGCATCCTGATGCAGACAGTTTCGGGGCTCACTTTCCTCTTCTTTTCCATCTTACACATCAGCAATCCCCCCCCCCCCCCCCCAACCTCTAAGTGCTAAATATGTGGCACAAAAAGCAGGAAATGGACTCAATGAAAGGGTGAAAAATAATAATCATAATAGAAACGAAGATCAACACGCGCCTCAAAAAGCCCCATTCACTCCTCTTTCACATTTTCACGAGAAAATGAAGGTACACACATGGAGAACAATTTTTGTTATAGGTAGGCTTGCCTGAGCAGAACCACTGTCGTGCGCCTTGGTTACACATTCGACACGCCTCGTCCTGTGCGGAGGTGGGTGGGAAACCAAGGGTGCACTTGAAAATGCAATGCTCGTGGGTTGGTGTCGCCATCTGACGGCAGGCTCACGCGAGCGCGCCTTGCTTTCGAATTTCCCGCGCTCGAACCTCTCGCGTTTACATCATGGGCTAGTCCCCCCCCCCCCCCCCCCCTCTCGCGTGGGCGGCGAAGCCAGCCTCCCTAGAGTGACCACCTCTGCCGGCGAAATGGAAACACTTGTTGCGTAGCTGTCCGTCCAAGTAAAGCTTTCACAACTGCAGTGTTCGCAGCACCAGTACAGTACATGAGTGCCACTTCTATCAAGTGCAGCTTCCCTCAGCACGCTGCATGGGCAGCGCTTATTGTGTACTTGCTTCTGACTTGCGCAGAAATTCTGTTTAAACATCCCCTTCCACTTTTCTTTCTTTTTTTTTTTGTATTTTGCAGCTCGGCAGCGCCAGGTGTGAAAAAAAAAACAAACAAAAATTATTAGGCGTGACAATGTACACAATGTGTTATTGAATGGGGCACTTCTGAGTGCACAGCGGGCGCGGTAAACACGACCAACCTGTCACAATCAATTTTTTCATTTGTAAGTACACATCCCTTCTTCGTCTGGGTGCCCCACGGTAGAACATAGTGCGTTTTTATTTATTTTGACACAACGTGACGCGATCGTGTAGTGGGCATTCCAAAGAAAAAAGCGAGTTCGTGCTTCCTGAGCATAGTCGTGTCTCCAAGAATGCAGTGACCAGGGTAGAACGCTGCGCTCGGCTTCTTCCTTCGCGCGATAAGGTAACTAGGCGACGTTCGCTTGACGGGCCCGTTTTAGCAGCTTGGCTTGCAGGAAGGAGAGGAAGAACTCGCAGATGCGGCGATTGATTCGTGCATGCAGACCCAGGAGAAAGACGACGACGCGAACGAAATGCGGTGAACGTGACAAGTACCCAGCGCGATCAAGCTACTACTACACGAGGTGCTGCTCACCTGAGCGATGACGCAATGATATTGCAAAGAGGGACGGACGGGTATGGCGAACCGCTGGGATCACACTGCCGAAGCATCAAGTGGGTAGCCCTGAAGAGGGCTGTTGTGTTCTCGTTGGCTGGCTGCAGGCGACGCCGCTGGCTTCTTAGCCTCCGAATCCGTACAGGGTGCGGCCCTGACGCTTGAGGGCGTACACGACGTCCATGGCTGTCACGGTCTTCCTTTTGGCGTGCTCGGTGTAAGTGACGGCATCGCGGATCACGTTCTCGAGGAACACCTTGAGAACGCCGCGAGTTTCCTCGTAGATGAGGCCAGAGATGCGCTTGACACCGCCACGGCGCGCCAGACGACGGATGGCCGGCTTGGTTATGCCCTGGATGTTGTCACGCAACACCTTTCGATGACGCTTGGCGCCACCCTTCCCCAGCCCTTTGCCACCTTTGCCACGGCCAGACATGACGGCTTCCGAAGTTTCTGCTTCTGCTTCGAAACGCGCCCGGAAAGCGAATGCTCGACACGATCGAGTCGCGGTGTCGGCGCCGGCCCGCGAGACTGAGGAGGAAGGCGAACGGCGCACGCCGGTTGGTCGGCGGCCAGCTCGTCTCTCTCTCCCTCTTTTCTTCGCGAGGAGCGCGTTGGCCGCGCAGGTTGCTGCACTGACTATTTTTCTGCACTACAAGATTGAATATACACGGCAAACATGCTTTCGTTTGTTTGTTTGTTTTTAATTCTTTTCTCGTTACTGTTGCTAAGTTTCTTGCCCATTCATTCACGCACCCTTCACTGCTGCAAAATGGCGTATCAGTCGTATCAGCTGCCCCAGCGGCAAGGAGACATCAAACCGAGTAAGCGACAATTCATGTACGCGTACGTACAAGCCCAGCGGATACAACGCGTTCGCTAAAAAACGTTTCATCGTGTCCACTGAACATGACACACGCAATATTTGTCAAAACTCACAGCTGCAACAGCTCACCTGTGTGCCGCACGTAAATAAACTGCACACTTAACACTTTGCGACTACTCGTCCCCGGCGTGTGCCCCCCCCCCTCTTTTTTTTTTTTCTTTTCTATGTTCTCGCTTTCTCTCTAATCACATCAATGCCTCATTTGCACGCACGAAACCCGTTTCACGGCGTCACTTTGACGCCATCCTTGTCGCCAAACCAAGGGACTAACACACGCGGTCCGGGCACGGCCTCATGGCCGGAAATTTCTAAACAAAGCGTGCTCGCGTTGTTGTGGACGCCGGCACGTGAAATTCGGCAAAGTAACAGCACCTTTGGCTGGCTACGCGTGTCTCAAATTTTACTGTGGCAGCTCCACTACATATCGCGATACGGCAGTTTCACCGAAGCCACGCAACGCGACCGCGCTCATTTCAGCATTCACGGGGACGGCAGAGAGTGAGAGCGCACCTCCTCTCGGGCGCGCCTCTCCTCCCGTAAACACGGACTGTCAAGCGGTCCGGTCGCAGCGAAGTTTCCCCATCTCCTTGCGGGGTGGTTCAACACCTGCCCGTTTCAAGTGCACGGTTGCACTGTGAGGAACCCTGCAAGGGTCACGCAATTACAGGCAAAACAGCCCTAACTCTAAAGCGCCTTACATAGGACGAGATTGGAGCGTAAAATGCACCACCCTTTATGCATTCTTTCTTCTTTACAGCGTTGGAAGAGTGTTCGTTCGCTGCATGTTTTACGCATGCGTACTTTCGCTTACATAATACCTTCGGAGGCTGACAACCTGTTAAGTAATCTATCAACGACTATCCGGACGGCATCAGCTGTGCAAAGAAGATTTGCAGTTGGCCTTCCAGAGCCGTCCAGAGCACACAAAGTAGGTCTACACATCGTGGCAACCAATATTTCGAAAAAAGTGAATTGCGTAGTATTATAAAGAATACAACTTTCAGAATGAGCAAAACTGCTTGGTTTGACCAAAGTACAAAGAGGTGCGATTTATACCACATCGATCCATTTATTGAATTAAAAATTACGCTGGCATTAGATAGAATATCGGAAACTCTAATTGACCGATTGAGGCTAGGCACGGCATACACAAAAACATTTGTTTTTTTTTTTTTCTTTGCACAGACACGGCAGAGCTGAAAGTCCCGAATGCGAATGCGGATTGATAGATGAAGACGTATGTCACCTTCTCGTAGACTGTCCACATCACGAGACGCCGTCTTAAGTCCGAACAGTTGGCATTAGACCGCAGACCGTTTAACATGAAGAAACTTCTGGGTCCGTGGCCTACTCGAGTTTTACAGTCGCACGCTTTAAAAGCATCAACACGTTCTTTACAAGACAGCGGGATTGCTGATAAGTATTAAGAAATAACGAACTTTCATTTGTAACAAATGTACTTATTATGTACAGTATCACGTGACTCTCATCATGTGTGTGTTGTGAAATGAATGACGTGTCGACAATTATGTACACACGAGCGAATGCATCTTTATACGGACCAGACGTGTGCTCTACTGTTTTGTGCTGGTGGACCGAATATTATCGAGGGACATTATATCAGAGACTTCATTCATTGACTTTCGAACATTTACTTACCATTGTGTTCTGATATGTGCGTATAAGTGTAAGTGTGTCTTTGCATATCTCTGCCCGAGTTTTCTACTTTCCATGCACTGCTTTGTACGTTTTGCTTCAAGATACGTGTTCAAGTTTAACTCAACGGCCAAGGAGTAGCCGGCGCCATAATGGTGCGCCGACATCTCCTTACATATCATATCAATAAGAAAAAAAGATGCGCGCCAATGCCCATCTATTGTATTCCCTTCTCACGTGCCCCAATACCAAACTGCGCGTGCCATTTCTGTGGTGCAAGTGTGTTTAAGTAGTCGCAGTTTCATCTTTCACAATCATGAGGGTTCCCATATTGAAAGTATTCCTTCCCCGAACTTGTGGCAGGGACGCACGATGCGAAATTACAAAATGATCGCGCTTGAAAGCTTCATACAAATGCACTGTCGACCCGCCGAACATAGTCAGTAATCTAAAACAAAGCGGAAATAAACGGTGCGTCCGCTCATTCATTTAAGGTAAGTTTCCCACCACATTCCGAATGGAACGTACCACTCATTTGTGCCTAGCACAGGCGCATTTGTTCTTTCGAAGAGAACACAGTGTTCCGCTACACCGTGTGATTATGTAAACGTCAAGCCGAGCAGTGTCGTTTGCTGGCCGGCCTGGCTATGTTTCTTTCGGCGACGCGCAAACGGAGCACTCGGTGCGAAAACGGGAAATGCCCATACCTCGTGTCGACCGCCTTTCTTTACTGGATTTCGTACTTCTTTGTGCACTATATAAATCACCTGCGTGGTACCCCTGTCATGCGTACGCACAGTTTTGTTTTTTCCTTCACTCGGGCTGTCGATACTTTGCTTTCGGACAATAATTAGCATGCAGTCCGCCGCCACGCTTTTCTGCTTCTACAGCTATTGTCACATGCGTCTATATATTTCTCCCCTATCTTTTCTTGCATCAATGCTTCCGCACATTTTTCACCGCGCCACGCACTTTAAGCTACATTCACTCCTCCTACAGTCTCGAAACGGGCCTGCCCTGCGCTCTCAAGAAATAAATGCCCCAATTTCGTAAACAAATGAATGGCGTGGCAGAGAAGGAACTCTGCGCTGTCTGATGAATGTGGCTGTACCCTTCACATCGGGCGGCAGCTATCACCACCTAGCCATAATGCTGACCTAACAAACAGCTACATTTATCTTGTTTTTTTTCTCTCTTTAAATAGTGAAGTATAGGACCGCGGTGCTTTGCAGTGAATGGTTTAGTTTTCACTCTTGCCTTGACTTTAGCCACCAATAAGATAACCACCTTCTAGTTAATTCTACCCGCCTAAAGTCTATTTTGCCCTCCCCCGTCTCTAAACCCCGGTGCTTTTGAAAAACTCTGCGCCATCATTCTAAACTATAAGGTGAAGCCCTTTACATAGCATTATCAAGTGTTCGGCAGTTTCCTTCTCTCCGCATGCACTGCATACCGTGTATACCCCTTCATATTTGGCCCGACATGTCGGAGTTGCTCGGGCAAGCGCTGACGCGAGTTTCCTATTCTATCATTTCCCAAGAGCTGAACACACTCGAGTTCATGTTACCTTTTTTTGAGAGAAGCGGCCACCTTCCCCCTGTTTTTTTTTTTTTTTTAATTACCACGCTCCTGGTTTTGTTTTCCCTCCATTACCGTACTTGTGGCACTTTTCTCCGCGCACTCGGTCTTCTCTAATTTACCTGTTCAACCTCCCCGAGCACACACGTCGAGCGCGGCACACCAACGCTCCTGCTAGCGGTGTTCAACAGAGAGAAGAGGATGGATTCGGAGCCGAATCTCTCAGCACAACCCCTATGCCGACGCAGACAATTTGGGTGGCTCTGAGAAGAGCCGTTGATTTGTCGTTGCTCGCTGTGGCCCACGACGCACGCCTACTTGGAGCTGGTGTACTTGGTGACGGCTTTTGTACCCTCGGACACCGCGTGCTTGGCCAGCTCTCCGGGCAGCAGCAGGCGCACCGCGGTCTGGATCTCCCGGCTCGTGATGGTCGAGCGCTTGTTGTAGTGAGCAAGGCGTGACGACTCGGCGGCGATACGCTCGAAGATGTCGTTCACGAAGCTGTTCATGATGGACATGGCCTTGCTGGAGACACCAGTGTCGGGGTGCACCTGCTTCAGCACCTTATAGATGTAGATGGAGAAGCTCTCCTTCCTGCGGCGCTTCTTCTTCTTCTTGTCCGTGGCGCGCACATTCTTCTGCGCCTTGCCGGCCTTCTTGACGGCTTTGCCAGACGGTTGGGGAGGCATGATTTCACACAACACGCACGCGAGACCAGAGTCGAATGCGCGTGTCCCCCCGTCTCGCCGCGCTTAAATATGAGCGAGGGGTGTTGACGAGATCAGCACAACGCGCGCGCCCCATTGGTTCGCACGGCTTCTCTCTCTCACACTCTCATCCGTTCCCCGCGAGCGGCGGCGCGCGATGGTGGCAACGGAAACCATTCGAGCACGGCTCTCATCTCAGAAGGCAGCAGCTTTCTTGTTTTCGGCAACCGGCGTCGTACCAAGCGAAAAGCAACACCATGTCCGGACGTGGCAAGGGCGGCAAGGCGAAAGGCAAGAGCAAGACCCGTTCTAGCCGCGCGGGGCTTCAGTTCCCCGTGGGCCGTATTCACCGCCTCCTACGCAAGGGAAACTACGCCGAGCGCGTCGGAGCTGGCGCTCCGGTCTACCTGGCTGCCGTACTCGAGTACCTGGCCGCCGAGGTGCTCGAGCTGGCGGGCAACGCCGCTCGTGACAACAAGAAGACCCGGATCATCCCCCGTCACTTGCAGCTCGCCATCCGCAACGACGAGGAGCTGAACAAACTGCTTTCCGGCGTCACCATCGCGCAGGGCGGTGTGTTGCCCAACATTCAAGCCGTGCTTCTTCCAAAGAAGACGGAGAAGAAGGCGTAAGCGAGCACCCCTTCCGCGCGCTCGCCGCATTCCCCAAACGGTCCTTCTAAGGACCACCCAAACAGGTGACGCGGCCGTGTTTCGCTTCGCAGTCACGATGGCTCTGTTCGTACCCTCAAGCGTGTTTGTTTTTCTATACTTTATATATATTTCCTCGCGACATCAGTTAGCCACAAGTGCGCGACGCCAAATGCTGCAAAGAGACAACCAAATCACGCAGCTCGGCACCGAAAAAGACAGAAAAGAGCATGTAAGCGTTGTCATTTCTCATTAAAAAAAAAAAAAAAAAAAAGCTCCACACGTAACCGTCTATCCTTACGATGACACCTGAACGGGTCAGCACAGGGACAGAGTAAATTTAATACCTTTGAATAGAAAAACAAACGTAAGGTAAAAAAAAAAAAAAGAGAGAGAGAGAGAGAGAACCCGCCGTTAGCGCATTCCATTTGGTGCTTCTAACACAATTTATTTCGTCTATCTTGCTAGGCAGCGCAGCCACTATTACACAGAACACACAACACAAGCGCTTAACTTCAACTAAACGTTTATTGCAAAAAAAAAAAAAAAATTGTCCAGAATATGGCACAAAAACTTGTTCAGCTTCAAAAGAAATGAAAGGAAATGACACGCGATGATTTCGAGTGTGTTAGTGCACTCTCTATCGCGCTCACGCGGAAAGAACTGTTTTTTGGATGGGGTGATAGAGAATAACAGACAGTAATGTGCGGGACTGGCACGTGTGCTTTTTGTTGTCTACCTTTTACTATTCTTTTTCTCTGTTCACCCCCTTTATAAACTCTGACGTTTGCAATGAAAGTTCAGTTGAAGTTAAGCGCTTGTGTTGTGAGGTCTGTGTAATAGTGGCTGCGCTTCCTAGCGAGATGGATCCTTACCAACTGGCCCGATACAATTGTTTATTTCGTCTCTCGGTAAAACTTCATCACCTCCTACGAGTGCACCCAAAAGTTGCGCCGGGGTCCAGCAGCCCAAGTCACCATGGCGTTACGCAAACAGAAGCCCTCAAAAACACCTTACAAGCGGCGGGCAAAAAGGTAAACACATAAATGAAATTGACACACCACAGGGTCGCAGCACGGCTGCTGCACACACACCGACTGAAGCTAGCCTACCTTTTCTCTGTCTACTCATAATGATACACACTTTTACCTTGAATTTGTCAAAGCTGAGCCATTTCTTCGTAATAACGACGCGCCGACGTTCCGTTCTTCCGCGCGCTAGACAACGGCAGCCACGTACGTACAAAACATGACAGCAAAAGAGGGTGCGGCCGGAGTACGTGGCCTGGAGTGGTCTCGTAGCCAAAGCAGACACGTTGGTGGTCCTGAGAAGGACCGTTTGTTGTTGCTTGCCTGTCGACCGAAGCGCAGGGAGCAGCCCAACTTAGGCGCGCTCACCGCGAATGCGCCGAGCCAGCTGGATGTCCTTTGGCATGATGGTGACGCGCTTAGCGTGGATGGCGCACAGGTTGGTGTCTTCGAAAAGACCAACGAGGTAGGCCTCGCTAGCTTCCTGTAGGGCCATCACGGCAGAACTCTGGAAACGGAGGTCCGTCTTGAAGTCCTGAGCGATTTCCCGCACCAGGCGCTGAAAGGGAAGCTTGCGGATCAGCAGTTCGGTCGACTTCTGGTATCGGCGAATTTCACGCAGGGCCACGGTTCCAGGCCTGTAACGGTGAGGTTTCTTCACCCCGCCTGTGGCAGGGGCACTCTTGCGAGCAGCCTTGGTAGCAAGCTGCTTACGCGGAGCCTTGCCTCCAGTACTCTTGCGCGCGGTTTGTTTAGTTCGGGCCATGCTGCGTGCGTCCGATCACCTCGACTGACGGAGCGAAACTGCGCTCCTGCCGGAGATCGGCAAAAGCGGCTTCGCCGCACGACCCATCTCTCTCCCTCCCATTGGCCGAAGCGTGAGAACCCGTCCGCGTGCGAGCGCGGAAGCGTACGCCAGGATGCTGGCTGGCGCTCATTTTCGGGCAAGACTCGCTTGCTGGATTTCGAGCTGACCGGTCGTGCGCTCGCGCGCTCCGCGCGCTTGCGATCTCCCGCGTCAGCGTGGCTCTGGCCGACTGGACTCGCCCTACGTCATCTCCTGCCGCCGACGACCTTCCACCTCCGACGACAGTGCAGCTCTGATTTACTGGACTTGTTCTACGCCATCCACCGACGCCGAAAGGAGCTCTCGCAGGTGCGCCCCGTCCTCGGACTCCAGTGACCGTGCTCCATCTTTCCTATCTCTTCTATCCCCTCGATTTGTCCTCGCTCGCTGTGGCTTACCACACGTCTCTTCTTCTCTTCTGCTTCTTCGGCTTTCCCACATCTTTACTCCTATCCTTTTTATCCCTCCTCACCCCCATCCCTCGTGAGCTACTGTGGCGGTGTCGCTCTTTGAAGCAGACAATAACGGGGCTCGCTTTTCTCTTCTTTTCTCTTTTCATAGCCACTCCGCATTTTCGGGCAACCGTGCAGTTCGCGGCTGCAAAGAGGTACACCGAAACGAAACCACTACCGCTGTACAATACAGCCTGCTGCGCATTTCTTTCGCCTTCCAGGCAACACATCAATCGACGCTGTAGCTCGTCGCTTCCCGAAGCGGCGCGACGGAGTGCGAGACGCCACCATTCACGCCAACAGCGCGCATCGCACTAGAGCGCCTCGCATCACCGAGGGCAAATGCGCACTGCCACGCCAAAAAAACTTGCTCCTTGCGTTGTCGCTTATTTGCGACCATTACGTAGATGGGCGAAGACGACGAGAGACCACCGGCAGTGTTGGTATATGCATACACGTCCGCGCAACGACAAGGAGTAAAACGCAACAAAACATTCTAACACAAACACCCCGTACATCCAACTGCCACTGAGCGCGCCTACTTGCTCAATCGCAGACAGTAACGGGACTCAATTTTATCTTCCTTTCCCTCTTAAGAATCACTCATACATACTTGCCAAACTACTAGGTGCGCTCAATGGCGGTTGGATGTACGGGGTGTTTGCGTTCGAATGTTTTGTTTCATTTTTACTCCTATTCCCTCGATATGTCGTCTCACTCTGGCTTCCCTCATGTCTCTTTCTCTACACTTTTATTCCCACCCTTTTAATCCCCCCTCACCCCCCATCCCTTGTGAGCTACCGCTGAGGTGTCGCATCCTGATGCAGACAGTTTCGGGGCTCACTTTCCTCTTCTTTTCCATCTTACACATCAGCAATCCCCCCCCCCCCCCCCCCAACCTCTAAGTGCTAAATATGTGGCACAAAAAGCAGGAAATGGACTCAATGAAAGGGTGAAAAATAATAATCATAATAGAAACGAAGATCAACACGCGCCTCAAAAAGCCCCATTCACTCCTCTTTCACATTTTCACGAGAAAATGAAGGTACACACATGGAGAACAATTTTTGTTATAGGTAGGCTTGCCTGAGCAGAACCACTGTCGTGCGCCTTGGTTACACATTCGACACGCCTCGTCCTGTGCGGAGGTGGGTGGGAAACCAAGGGTGCACTTGAAAATGCAATGCTCGTGGGTTGGTGTCGCCATCTGACGGCAGGCTCACGCGAGCGCGCCTTGCTTTCGAATTTCCCGCGCTCGAACCTCTCGCGTTTACATCATGGGCTAGTCCCCCCCCCCCCCCCCCCCTCTCGCGTGGGCGGCGAAGCCAGCCTCCCTAGAGTGACCACCTCTGCCGGCGAAATGGAAACACTTGTTGCGTAGCTGTCCGTCCAAGTAAAGCTTTCACAACTGCAGTGTTCGCAGCACCAGTACAGTACATGAGTGCCACTTCTATCAAGTGCAGCTTCCCTCAGCACGCTGCATGGGCAGCGCTTATTGTGTACTTGCTTCTGACTTGCGCAGAAATTCTGTTTAAACATCCCCTTCCACTTTTCTTTCTTTTTTTTTTTGTATTTTGCAGCTCGGCAGCGCCAGGTGTGAAAAAAAAAAAACAAACAAAAATTATTAGGCGTGACAATGTACACAATGTGTTATTGAATGGGGCACTTCTGAGTGCACAGCGGGCGCGGTAAACACGACCAACCTGTCACAATCAATTTTTTCATTTGTAAGTACACATCCCTTCTTCGTCTGGGTGCCCCACGGTAGAACATAGTGCGTTTTTATTTATTTTGACACAACGTGACGCGATCGTGTAGTGGGCATTCCAAAGAAAAAAGCGAGTTCGTGCTTCCTGAGCATAGTCGTGTCTCCAAGAATGCAGTGACCAGGGTAGAACGCTGCGCTCGGCTTCTTCCTTCGCGCGATAAGGTAACTAGGCGACGTTCGCTTGACGGGCCCGTTTTAGCAGCTTGGCTTGCAGGAAGGAGAGGAAGAACTCGCAGATGCGGCGATTGATTCGTGCATGCAGACCCAGGAGAAAGACGACGACGCGAACGAAATGCGGTGAACGTGACAAGTACCCAGCGCGATCAAGCTACTACTACACGAGGTGCTGCTCACCTGAGCGATGACGCAATGATATTGCAAAGAGGGACGGACGGGTATGGCGAACCGCTGGGATCACACTGCCGAAGCATCAAGTGGGTAGCCCTGAAGAGGGCTGTTGTGTTCTCGTTGGCTGGCTGCAGGCGACGCCGCTGGCTTCTTAGCCTCCGAATCCGTACAGGGTGCGGCCCTGACGCTTGAGGGCGTACACGACGTCCATGGCTGTCACGGTCTTCCTTTTGGCGTGCTCGGTGTAAGTGACGGCATCGCGGATCACGTTCTCGAGGAACACCTTGAGAACGCCGCGAGTTTCCTCGTAGATGAGGCCAGAGATGCGCTTGACACCGCCACGGCGCGCCAGACGACGGATGGCCGGCTTGGTTATGCCCTGGATGTTGTCACGCAACACCTTTCGATGACGCTTGGCGCCACCCTTCCCCAGCCCTTTGCCACCTTTGCCACGGCCAGACATGACGGCTTCCGAAGTTTCTGCTTCTGCTTCGAAACGCGCCCGGAAAGCGAATGCTCGACACGATCGAGTCGCGGTGTCGGCGCCGGCCCGCGAGACTGAGGAGGAAGGCGAACGGCGCACGCCGGTTGGTCGGCGGCCAGCTCGTCTCTCTCTCCCTCTTTTCTTCGCGAGGAGCGCGTTGGCCGCGCAGGTTGCTGCACTGACTATTTTTCTGCACTACAAGATTGAATATACACGGCAAACATGCTTTCGTTTGTTTGTTTGTTTTTAATTCTTTTCTCGTTACTGTTGCTAAGTTTCTTGCCCATTCATTCACGCACCCTTCACTGCTGCAAAATGGCGTATCAGTCGTATCAGCTGCCCCAGCGGCAAGGAGACATCAAACCGAGTAAGCGACAATTCATGTACGCGTACGTACAAGCCCAGCGGATACAACGCGTTCGCTAAAAAACGTTTCATCGTGTCCACTGAACATGACACACGCAATATTTGTCAAAACTCACAGCTGCAACAGCTCACCTGTGTGCCGCACGTAAATAAACTGCACACTTAACACTTTGCGACTACTCGTCCCCGGCGTGTGCCCCCCCCCCTCTTTTTTTTTTTCTTTTCTATGTTCTCGCTTTCTCTCTAATCACATCAATGCCTCATTTGCACGCACGAAACCCGTTTCACGGCGTCACTTTGACGCCATCCTTGTCGCCAAACCAAGGGACTAACACACGCGGTCCGGGCACGGCCTCATGGCCGGAAATTTCTAAACAAAGCGTGCTCGCGTTGTTGTGGACGCCGGCACGTGAAATTCGGCAAAGTAACAGCACCTTTGGCTGGCTACGCGTGTCTCAAATTTTACTGTGGCAGCTCCACTACATATCGCGATACGGCAGTTTCACCGAAGCCACGCAACGCGACCGCGCTCATTTCAGCATTCACGGGGACGGCAGAGAGTGAGAGCGCACCTCCTCTCGGGCGCGCCTCTCCTCCCGTAAACACGGACTGTCAAGCGGTCCGGTCGCAGCGAAGTTTCCCCATCTCCTTGCGGGGTGGTTCAACACCTGCCCGTTTCAAGTGCACGGTTGCACTGTGAGGAACCCTGCAAGGGTCACGCAATTACAGGCAAAACAGCCCTAACTCTAAAGCGCCTTACATAGGACGAGATTGGAGCGTAAAATGCACCACCCTTTATGCATTCTTTCTTCTTTACAGCGTTGGAAGAGTGTTCGTTCGCTGCATGTTTTACGCATGCGTACTTTCGCTTACATAATACCTTCGGAGGCTGACAACCTGTTAAGTAATCTATCAACGACTATCCGGACGGCATCAGCTGTGCAAAGAAGATTTGCAGTTGGCCTTCCAGAGCCGTCCAGAGCACACAAAGTAGGTCTACACATCGTGGCAACCAATATTTCGAAAAAAGTGAATTGCGTAGTATTATAAAGAATACAACTTTCAGAATGAGCAAAACTGCTTGGTTTGACCAAAGTACAAAGAGGTGCGATTTATACCACATCGATCCATTTATTGAATTAAAAATTACGCTGGCATTAGATAGAATATCGGAAACTCTAATTGACCGATTGAGGCTAGGCACGGCATACACAAAAACATTTGTTTTTTTTTTTTCTTTGCACAGACACGGCAGAGCTGAAAGTCCCGAATGCGAATGCGGATTGATAGATGAAGACGTATGTCACCTTCTCGTAGACTGTCCACATCACGAGACGCCGTCTTAAGTCCGAACAGTTGGCATTAGACCGCAGACCGTTTAACATGAAGAAACTTCTGGGTCCGTGGCCTACTCGAGTTTTACAGTCGCACGCTTTAAAAGCATCAACACGTTCTTTACAAGACAGCGGGATTGCTGATAAGTATTAAGAAATAACGAACTTTCATTTGTAACAAATGTACTTATTATGTACAGTATCACGTGACTCTCATCATGTGTGTGTTGTGAAATGAATGACGTGTCGACAATTATGTACACACGAGCGAATGCATCTTTATACGGACCAGACGTGTGCTCTACTGTTTTGTGCTGGTGGACCGAATATTATCGAGGGACATTATATCAGAGACTTCATTCATTGACTTTCGAACATTTACTTACCATTGTGTTCTGATATGTGCGTATAAGTGTAAGTGTGTCTTTGCATATCTCTGCCCGAGTTTTCTACTTTCCATGCACTGCTTTGTACGTTTTGCTTCAAGATACGTGTTCAAGTTTAACTCAACGGCCAAGGAGTAGCCGGCGCCATAATGGTGCGCCGACATCTCCTTACATATCATATCAATAAGAAAAAAAGATGCGCGCCAATGCCCATCTATTGTATTCCCTTCTCACGTGCCCCAATACCAAACTGCGCGTGCCATTTCTGTGGTGCAAGTGTGTTTAAGTAGTCGCAGTTTCATCTTTCACAATCATGAGGGTTCCCATATTGAAAGTATTCCTTCCCCGAACTTGTGGCAGGGACGCACGATGCGAAATTACAAAATGATCGCGCTTGAAAGCTTCATACAAATGCACTGTCGACCCGCCGAACATAGTCAGTAATCTAAAACAAAGCGGAAATAAACGGTGCGTCCGCTCATTCATTTAAGGTAAGTTTCCCACCACATTCCGAATGGAACGTACCACTCATTTGTGCCTAGCACAGGCGCATTTGTTCTTTCGAAGAGAACACAGTGTTCCGCTACACCGTGTGATTATGTAAACGTCAAGCCGAGCAGTGTCGTTTGCTGGCCGGCCTGGCTATGTTTCTTTCGGCGACGCGCAAACGGAGCACTCGGTGCGAAAACGGGAAATGCCCATACCTCGTGTCGACCGCCTTTCTTTACTGGATTTCGTACTTCTTTGTGCACTATATAAATCACCTGCGTGGTACCCCTGTCATGCGTACGCACAGTTTTGTTTTTTCCTTCACTCGGGCTGTCGATACTTTGCTTTCGGACAATAATTAGCATGCAGTCCGCCGCCACGCTTTTCTGCTTCTACAGCTATTGTCACATGCGTCTATATATTTCTCCCCTATCTTTTCTTGCATCAATGCTTCCGCACATTTTTCACCGCGCCACGCACTTTAAGCTACATTCACTCCTCCTACAGTCTCGAAACGGGCCTGCCCTGCGCTCTCAAGAAATAAATGCCCCAATTTCGTAAACAAATGAATGGCGTGGCAGAGAAGGAACTCTGCGCTGTCTGATGAATGTGGCTGTACCCTTCACATCGGGCGGCAGCTATCACCACCTAGCCATAATGCTGACCTAACAAACAGCTACATTTATCTTGTTTTTTTTCTCTCTTTAAATAGTGAAGTATAGGACCGCGGTGCTTTGCAGTGAATGGTTTAGTTTTCACTCTTGCCTTGACTTTAGCCACCAATAAGATAACCACCTTCTAGTTAATTCTACCCGCCTAAAGTCTATTTTGCCCTCCCCCGTCTCTAAACCCCGGTGCTTTTGAAAAACTCTGCGCCATCATTCTAAACTATAAGGTGAAGCCCTTTACATAGCATTATCAAGTGTTCGGCAGTTTCCTTCTCTCCGCATGCACTGCATACCGTGTATACCCCTTCATATTTGGCCCGACATGTCGGAGTTGCTCGGGCAAGCGCTGACGCGAGTTTCCTATTCTATCATTTCCCAAGAGCTGAACACACTCGAGTTCATGTTACCTTTTTTTGAGAGAAGCGGCCACCTTCCCCCTGTTTTTTTTTTTTTTTTTTAATTACCACGCTCCTGGTTTTGTTTTCCCTCCATTACCGTACTTGTGGCACTTTTCTCCGCGCACTCGGTCTTCTCTAATTTACCTGTTCAACCTCCCCGAGCACACACGTCGAGCGCGGCACACCAACGCTCCTGCTAGCGGTGTTCAACAGAGAGAAGAGGATGGATTCGGAGCCGAATCTCTCAGCACAACCCCTATGCCGACGCAGACAATTTGGGTGGCTCTGAGAAGAGCCGTTGATTTGTCGTTGCTCGCTGTGGCCCACGACGCACGCCTACTTGGAGCTGGTGTACTTGGTGACGGCTTTTGTACCCTCGGACACCGCGTGCTTGGCCAGCTCTCCGGGCAGCAGCAGGCGCACCGCGGTCTGGATCTCCCGGCTCGTGATGGTCGAGCGCTTGTTGTAGTGAGCAAGGCGTGACGACTCGGCGGCGATACGCTCGAAGATGTCGTTCACGAAGCTGTTCATGATGGACATGGCCTTGCTGGAGACACCAGTGTCGGGGTGCACCTGCTTCAGCACCTTATAGATGTAGATGGAGAAGCTCTCCTTCCTGCGGCGCTTCTTCTTCTTCTTGTCCGTGGCGCGCACATTCTTCTGCGCCTTGCCGGCCTTCTTGACGGCTTTGCCAGACGGTTGGGGAGGCATGATTTCACACAACACGCACGCGAGACCAGAGTCGAATGCGCGTGTCCCCCCGTCTCGCCGCGCTTAAATATGAGCGAGGGGTGTTGACGAGATCAGCACAACGCGCGCGCCCCATTGGTTCGCACGGCTTCTCTCTCTCACACTCTCATCCGTTCCCCGCGAGCGGCGGCGCGCGATGGTGGCAACGGAAACCATTCGAGCACGGCTCTCATCTCAGAAGGCAGCAGCTTTCTTGTTTTCGGCAACCGGCGTCGTACCAAGCGAAAAGCAACACCATGTCCGGACGTGGCAAGGGCGGCAAGGCGAAAGGCAAGAGCAAGACCCGTTCTAGCCGCGCGGGGCTTCAGTTCCCCGTGGGCCGTATTCACCGCCTCCTACGCAAGGGAAACTACGCCGAGCGCGTCGGAGCTGGCGCTCCGGTCTACCTGGCTGCCGTACTCGAGTACCTGGCCGCCGAGGTGCTCGAGCTGGCGGGCAACGCCGCTCGTGACAACAAGAAGACCCGGATCATCCCCCGTCACTTGCAGCTCGCCATCCGCAACGACGAGGAGCTGAACAAACTGCTTTCCGGCGTCACCATCGCGCAGGGCGGTGTGTTGCCCAACATTCAAGCCGTGCTTCTTCCAAAGAAGACGGAGAAGAAGGCGTAAGCGAGCACCCCTTCCGCGCGCTCGCCGCATTCCCCAAACGGTCCTTCTAAGGACCACCCAAACAGGTGACGCGGCCGTGTTTCGCTTCGCAGTCACGATGGCTCTGTTCGTACCCTCAAGCGTGTTTGTTTTTCTATACTTTATATATATTTCCTCGCGACATCAGTTAGCCACAAGTGCGCGACGCCAAATGCTGCAAAGAGACAACCAAATCACGCAGCTCGGCACCGAAAAAGACAGAAAAGAGCATGTAAGCGTTGTCATTTCTCATTAAAAAAAAAAAAAAAAAAGCTCCACACGTAACCGTCTATCCTTACGATGACACCTGAACGGGTCAGCACAGGGACAGAGTAAATTTAATACCTTTGAATAGAAAAACAAACGTAAGGTAAAAAAAAAAAAAGAGAGAGAGAGAGAGAGAACCCGCCGTTAGCGCATTCCATTTGGTGCTTCTAACACAATTTATTTCGTCTATCTTGCTAGGCAGCGCAGCCACTATTACACAGAACACACAACACAAGCGCTTAACTTCAACTAAACGTTTATTGCAAAAAAAAAAAAAAAAAATTGTCCAGAATATGGCACAAAAACTTGTTCAGCTTCAAAAGAAATGAAAGGAAATGACACGCGATGATTTCGAGTGTGTTAGTGCACTCTCTATCGCGCTCACGCGGAAAGAACTGTTTTTTGGATGGGGTGATAGAGAATAACAGACAGTAATGTGCGGGACTGGCACGTGTGCTTTTTGTTGTCTACCTTTTACTATTCTTTTTCTCTGTTCACCCCCTTTATAAACTCTGACGTTTGCAATGAAAGTTCAGTTGAAGTTAAGCGCTTGTGTTGTGAGGTCTGTGTAATAGTGGCTGCGCTTCCTAGCGAGATGGATCCTTACCAACTGGCCCGATACAATTGTTTATTTCGTCTCTCGGTAAAACTTCATCACCTCCTACGAGTGCACCCAAAAGTTGCGCCGGGGTCCAGCAGCCCAAGTCACCATGGCGTTACGCAAACAGAAGCCCTCAAAAACACCTTACAAGCGGCGGGCAAAAAGGTAAACACATAAATGAAATTGACACACCACAGGGTCGCAGCACGGCTGCTGCACACACACCGACTGAAGCTAGCCTACCTTTTCTCTGTCTACTCATAATGATACACACTTTTACCTTGAATTTGTCAAAGCTGAGCCATTTCTTCGTAATAACGACGCGCCGACGTTCCGTTCTTCCGCGCGCTAGACAACGGCAGCCACGTACGTACAAAACATGACAGCAAAAGAGGGTGCGGCCGGAGTACGTGGCCTGGAGTGGTCTCGTAGCCAAAGCAGACACGTTGGTGGTCCTGAGAAGGACCGTTTGTTGTTGCTTGCCTGTCGACCGAAGCGCAGGGAGCAGCCCAACTTAGGCGCGCTCACCGCGAATGCGCCGAGCCAGCTGGATGTCCTTTGGCATGATGGTGACGCGCTTAGCGTGGATGGCGCACAGGTTGGTGTCTTCGAAAAGACCAACGAGGTAGGCCTCGCTAGCTTCCTGTAGGGCCATCACGGCAGAACTCTGGAAACGGAGGTCCGTCTTGAAGTCCTGAGCGATTTCCCGCACCAGGCGCTGAAAGGGAAGCTTGCGGATCAGCAGTTCGGTCGACTTCTGGTATCGGCGAATTTCACGCAGGGCCACGGTTCCAGGCCTGTAACGGTGAGGTTTCTTCACCCCGCCTGTGGCAGGGGCACTCTTGCGAGCAGCCTTGGTAGCAAGCTGCTTACGCGGAGCCTTGCCTCCAGTACTCTTGCGCGCGGTTTGTTTAGTTCGGGCCATGCTGCGTGCGTCCGATCACCTCGACTGACGGAGCGAAACTGCGCTCCTGCCGGAGATCGGCAAAAGCGGCTTCGCCGCACGACCCATCTCTCTCCCTCCCATTGGCCGAAGCGTGAGAACCCGTCCGCGTGCGAGCGCGGAAGCGTACGCCAGGATGCTGGCTGGCGCTCATTTTCGGGCAACCGTGCAGTTCGCGGCTGCAAAGAGGTACACCGAAACGAAACCACTACCGCTGTACAATACAGCCTGCTGCGCATTTCTTTCGCCTTCCAGGCAACACATCAATCGACGCTGTAGCTCGTCGCTTCCCGAAGCGGCGCGACGGAGTGCGAGACGCCACCATTCACGCCAACAGCGCGCATCGCACTAGAGCGCCTCGCATCACCGAGGGCAAATGCGCACTGCCACGCCAAAAAAACTTGCTCCTTGCGTTGTCGCTTATTTGCGACCATTACGTAGATGGGCGAAGACGACGAGAGACCACCGGCAGTGTTGGTATATGCATACACGTCCGCGCAACGACAAGGAGTAAAACGCAACAAAACATTCTAACACAAACACCCCGTACATCCAACTGCCACTGAGCGCGCCTACTTGCTCAATCGCAGACAGTAACGGGACTCAATTTTATCTTCCTTTCCCTCTTAAGAATCACTCATACATACTTGCCAAACTACTAGGTGCGCTCAATGGCGGTTGGATGTACGGGGGTGTTTGCGTTCGAATGTTTTGTTTCATTTTTACTCCTATTCCCTCGATATGTCGTCTCACTCTGGCTTCCCTCATGTCTCTTTCTCTACACTTTTATTCCCACCCTTTTAATCCCCCCTCACCCCCCATCCCTTGTGAGCTACCGCTGAGGTGTCGCATCCTGATGCAGACAGTTTCGGGGCTCACTTTCCTCTTCTTTTCCATCTTACACATCAGCAATCCCCCCCCCCCCCCCCAACCTCTAAGTGCTAAATATGTGGCACAAAAAGCAGGAAATGGACTCAATGAAAGGGTGAAAAATAATAATCATAATAGAAACGAAGATCAACACGCGCCTCAAAAAGCCCCATTCACTCCTCTTTCACATTTTCACGAGAAAATGAAGGTACACACATGGAGAACAATTTTTGTTATAGGTAGGCTTGCCTGAGCAGAACCACTGTCGTGCGCCTTGGTTACACATTCGACACGCCTCGTCCTGTGCGGAGGTGGGTGGGAAACCAAGGGTGCACTTGAAAATGCAATGCTCGTGGGTTGGTGTCGCCATCTGACGGCAGGCTCACGCGAGCGCGCCTTGCTTTCGAATTTCCCGCGCTCGAACCTCTCGCGTTTACATCATGGGCTAGTCCCCCCCCCCCCCCCCCCCCTCTCGCGTGGGCGGCGAAGCCAGCCTCCCTAGAGTGACCACCTCTGCCGGCGAAATGGAAACACTTGTTGCGTAGCTGTCCGTCCAAGTAAAGCTTTCACAACTGCAGTGTTCGCAGCACCAGTACAGTACATGAGTGCCACTTCTATCAAGTGCAGCTTCCCTCAGCACGCTGCATGGGCAGCGCTTATTGTGTACTTGCTTCTGACTTGCGCAGAAATTCTGTTTAAACATCCCCTTCCACTTTTCTTTCTTTTTTTTTTTGTATTTTGCAGCTCGGCAGCGCCAGGTGTGAAAAAAAAAAACAAACAAAAATTATTAGGCGTGACAATG
>NW_027465397.1:22500-28984 GCF_043290135.1 Rhipicephalus microplus | reverse complement strand
GCGGTCGCTAGTCGCACGAGCTCGGCAACCGCGTCTGCCGGGGCGGAGTTCGGGACGCCGACGGCTAAGTGGGAACCGCCGCTCGGATGTTCGCCGTTTGTGGCCGAGTGAGTGCTGGCACTCCGGCGAAGCCAAACGGGGCCGATTCCGGCACGATATCGGCGTCTTTCTACGTGCTCGCCGGCGACCGTCGCACGAGTACGGCAAAGTGCGTCTGCCGGGGCGGGGTTTGCGACGCGTACGCAATAGTGAGAACCGTCGCTCGGATGTTCGTCGTCTTTCGCCGAGCCAGTGCTGGCAATCCGGCGAAGCCGAACGGAGCCGATTCGGGCACGATATCGGCGTCTTTCCACGTGCTCGCCGGCGACCGTCGCACGAGTACGGTAAACCGCGTCAGCCGGGGCGGAGTTCGGGACGCCGATGCGAAAGTGGGAAGCGCCGCTCGGATCTTCGCCGTTTTTGGAGGAGTCAGTGGCGGCACTCCGGTGAAGCCAAGGTGCGCCAATTCGCGCACGATATCGGCGTCTTTCGACGTGCCCGCCGGCCACCGTCGCACGAGTACGGCAAACCTCGTCTGCCGGGGCGGGGTTTGCGACGCCGACGCAAAAGTGGGAACCGCCGCTCGGATGTTCGCCGTTTTTGGCAGAGTGAGTGCTGGCACTCCGGCGAAGCGAAAGAGCGCGAATGCGCCCACGAAAGTGGCGTGTTTGGACGTGCTTGACGACGACCACCGCAGGAAAACGAAAAACCACGTCAGCCGGGGCGAGCGACCCATGGCGGTCTGGGTGCTTATCGCTGCTATTATAGGGGCACCCCGGCAGACGCAAAAAAAAAAAAAAATTTTTTTCGACATTCTTTTTTGCTCGTCGACCTCGGGTGACCCAGGTCGCAGTGGGAGCCGCGCACGAAAGCGGCGTCGCGAGACGGCTTCGCGGTCGCTAGTCGCACGAGCTCGGCAACCGCGTCTGCCGGGGCGGAGTTCGGGACGCCGACGGCTAAGTGGGAACCGCCGCTCGGATGTTCGCCGTTTGTGGCCGAGTGAGTGCTGGCACTCCGGCGAAGCCAAACGGGGCCGATTCCGGCACGATATCGGCGTCTTTCTACGTGCTCGCCGGCGACCGTCGCACGAGTACGGCAAAGTGCGTCTGCCGGGGCGGGGTTTGCGACGCGTACGCAATAGTGAGAACCGTCGCTCGGATGTTCGTCGTCTTTCGCCGAGCCAGTGCTGGCACTCCGGCGAAGCCGAACGGAGCCGATTCGGGCACGATATCGGCGTCTTTCCACGTGCTCGCCGGCGACCGTCGCACGAGTACGGTAAACCGCGTCAGCCGGGGCGGAGTTCGGGACGCCGATGCGAAAGTGGGAAGCGCCGCTCGGATCTTCGCCGTTTTTGGAGGAGTCAGTGGCGGCACTCCGGTGAAGCCAAGGTGCGCCAATTCGCGCACGATATCGGCGTCTTTCGACGTGCCCGCCGGCCACCGTCGCACGAGTACGGCAAACCTCGTCTGCCGGGGCGGGGTTTGCGACGCCGACGCAAAAGTGGGAACCGCCGCTCGGATGTTCGCCGTTTTTGGCAGAGTGAGTGCTGGCACTCCGGCGAAGCGAAAGAGCGTGAATGCGCCCACGAAAGTAGCGTATTTGGACGTGCTTGACGGCGACCGCCGCAGGAGTACGAAAAACCACGTCAGCCGGGGCGAGCGACCCACGGCGGTCTGGGTGCTTATCGCTGCTATTATAGGGGCACCCCGGCAGACGCAGAAAGAAAAAAAAAAATGGGGACATGGCGTGCGTCACCGTGCGGCTTCGCAGCGTTGCCGAAGTCGCCGAGCCCTTCGACTGAGCCGAACGGCGGACAGGGAACGTTGGTCGGCCGTTCTAACCTGTCGGTGCCACGCCGAGACGTCGTTAAGGAAAACCGCGTCGTGGGCCTCTACGACGCCGTCGAGTCGTTGTACGTTTGGTGTCCAGCGTGTCGGCGGCGAGTAGCGGACACGTCGTTCACGACTTCGGTCTTTCGCAGTCGACGCGAACTTGCGGAGAGTCGTGGTGCCTCACGTTTTCGGCAGAAACCGCGGCGGAATTTTCCCGTGCGTGCGCGCACGACCTCGGTGCTGTGCCGTCAGCGTAGTGTTGCACAAACTCGTGGCCTACCCAAGGTGCGGTACGTTTGCGGCCGTATCCTCGGTGGGAATTTCGTGAGTAGGGTCGCAAATTCTACGACCTCGGCGGGTTTGAGAGCGACGTAGACTTGTGGCACGCTCAACATGCCACACGTTTCGGGGCACACCCGCGGTGAAATTTTCTCGAGTACGCTCGTATTAGGGCCCAAGGAGGTCTGGGTACTTATCGCTGCTATTATGTGGGGGTTCTCGTGAGCGGCGTACGCGAAAGCGACCGGGTGTCTGATATGCGGCGGGCTTCGGCCTCGTCAAGCGTGTCCTCGGGTCTGCTCCAGGGGAATCCACGGCAGTCGTCTGCAGCCTCATCCGCTTGATGCGTTAGGGGCTGGTTGTCGGACGGTGCCGTTTTACCACGATATCGAGGTGTGTTCCGTGTCGTCCTCGGGCGATTCAGATGCGAAAGCGCCGAAGACGCGGGCGTGACCCGTCGTCTGGCGGCTTTGCAGTCTCGGCTCCGTTGCTAGTTCCGGCCGGTCCACCGACAGTGCAGCGGGCTTGGGCAACCCGCACGGCGCGACCGAGTCGATGCAACGAAAAAGAGCGAGCATGAACGTGCTTCTTGCCGCACGGCTCCCACTCGTCTTTCGGGAAGGTTGTGCCGTAGCGAGCTCGAACGCCGTCATCTCGGAGTGCAAAATAAGCGTGTTGGGGCGCCTGAAGGTGGCCTCCGCCGCACACAGACTGCGTCCGGCCCGCCGAGGGCGAGGACGGACGCGCAGTCGAACGATTACCTGGTTGATCCTGCCAGTAATCATATGCTTGTCTCAAAGATTAAGCCATGCATGTCTAAGTACATGCCGAAATAAGGCGAAACCGCGAATGGCTCATTAAATCAGTTATGGTTCCTTAGATCGTTTCTTCCTACTTGGATAACTGTGGCAATTCTAGAGCTAATACATGCAGTGAGCCTGGAGCCCTTTGGGTAACGGGTGCTTTTATTAGACCAAGATCGATCGGGTTTCGGCCCGTATTGTGTGGTGACTCTGGATAACTTTGTGCTGATCGCATGGCCACGAGCCGGCGACGTTTCTTTCAAGTGTCTGCCTTATCAACTTTCGATGGTAGGTTACTTGCTTACCATGGTTGTTACGGGTAACGGAGAATCAGGGTTCGATTCCGGAGAGGGAGCCTGAGAAACGGCTACCACATCCAAGGAAGGCAGCAGGCGCGCAAATTACCCACTCCCGGCACGGGGAGGTAGTGACGAAAAATAACAATACGGGACTCTTTTGAGGCCCCGTAATTGAAATGAGTACACTCTAAATCCTTTAACGAGGATCAATTGGAGGGCAAGTCTGGTGCCAGCAGCCGCGGTAATTCCAGCTCCAATAGCGTATACTAAAGCTGCTGCGGTTAAAAAGCTCGTAGTTGGATCTCAGTTCCAGACGAGTAGTGCATCTACCCGATGCGACGGCTCGGACTGAACATCATGCCGGTTCTTTCTTGGTGCACTTCATTGTGTGCCTCGAGATGGCCGGTGCTTTTACTTTGAAAAAATTAGAGTGCTCAACGCAGGCGAGTCGCCTGAATAAACTTGCATGGAATAATAGAACAAGACCTCGTTTCTGTTCTGTTGGTTTTTGGAATACGAGGTAATGATTAAGAGGGACGGACGGGGGCATTCGTATTGCGGCGCTAGAGGTGAAATTCTTGGACCGTCGCAAGACGAACTACTGCGAAAGCATTTGCCAAGAATGTTTTCATTGATCAAGAACGAAAGTCAGAGGTTCGAAGGCGATCAGATACCGCCCTAGTTCTGACCATAAACGATGCCAACCAGCGATCCGCCTGAGTTACTCAAATGACTCGGCGGGCAGCTTCCGGGAAACCAAAGTATTTGGGTTCCGGGGGAAGTATGGTTGCAAAGCTGAAACTTAAAGGAATTGACGGAAGGGCACCACCAGGAGTGGAGCCTGCGGCTTAATTTGACTCAACACGGGAAAACTTACCCGGCCCGGACACTGGGAGGATTGACAGATTGAGAGCTCTTTCTTGATTCGGTGGATGGTGGTGCATGGCCGTTCTTAGTTGGTGGAGCGATTTGTCTGGTTAATTCCGATAACGAACGAGACTCTAGCCTATTAAATAGGTGCGGGGTTCCCAGCACCTTACAACCTTCTTAGAGGGACAAGCGGCTCCTAGCCGCACGAAACAGAGCAATAACAGGTCTGTGATGCCCTTAGATGTCCGGGGCCGCACGCGCGCTACACTGAAGGAAGCAGCGTGTCTTTATCCCTGTCTGAAAAGACTGGGTAACCCGTGGAACTTCTTTCGTGATTGGGATAGGGGCTTGCAATTGTTCCCCTTGAACGAGGAATTCCCAGTAAGCGCGAGTCATAAGCTCGCGTTGATTACGTCCCTGCCCTTTGTACACACCGCCCGTCGCTACTACCGATTGAATGATTTAGTGAGGTCTTCGGACCGATGTCCGGCGCGGCCTTTCGGTTGCGCCGGTCTGTTGGAAAGATGACCAAACTTGATCATTTAGAGGAAGTAAAAGTCGTAACAAGGTTTCCGTAGGTGAACCTGCGGAAGGATCATTAACGGATTGTGAAGGGTGAGCGCCTCAGCTGCGTCTGCGCCCGACACTTTCTGCCGCTGACCCCGTTTGGACGCGGGGTCGGCTTTTCCCCACGGGGCTGCCTGAATGTGGAGCGGCACCCCGTGACAAATTGTTGCGCCCAGCGGACGCCAACACCGCGACCTTGGACGGTCGGCCAGGTGGCGGACGCGGGTACAAACGGCGCAACGCACTCATAGGTCGGCTTTCGACCCGCCACTGCACCGTGGCTCGAAGCGCTCGAAATGCGCGACCCGACCGCTGCGGGACCGCCTAGTACTGTAAACAGGAGCGGCGGAGCGCGAACGGCGAGTCGTGGTTACGTCGGTAGAAGGCGAGGCTGCGCGTTCCCGAAACGCCAGCCGAGTGCCCTCCCGACCGTTCGAGCGTGCAAGAACGAGACCCGACAATCGCGCGGCGACTGCCAAGTACGAGAGGAACGGCACAAGCGTCGGCGGTCGGTCAAGGAACTGGCGATGTGACGGGTCCGCTGTGCACCAGTGCATACCGTCCCGCCGTCCGCGGCAAGCGCCTCCGCGTCCTCGGGTGACGGAGGCTGCCGGTCGGTTCTTGCAGGCGAGGGATCTCGCTGGCACCGGTTCGCGTTGACGCGCGGCCGGTCATGGCACGGCGATGCGACGGCCGAGGTGCGCAGTACTCGATGGAGGAACCGCACGCTCCGATGACCGTCCCGCCCTCCGCGGCGTATGCGTACCGACCGTAATGGTTGCAGCAGCGCCGGCCGGCTTTTGAATTCGCCACACGAAACACGGTGCGAGATCGCGGTTAGGGGAGCGTCGACGTTGCCAGGCGTTTTGCTTGCTGCCGAGGGAAAGGCGGCACGGCCACGTCGCGCTCGTCGCGATTAGCGGGTCTGCGCGCTTTGGGAAGGTGCCGCAACGACTTGCCGAAAGAGGAAGCACGGAAGAACGAGGGACTTGGACGTCCCGACAATTGAACGCACTTGCGGCCAGGCCCTTGCTGGCTTCGTTCTTCCGCCTCGAGTAGGCTCGTACGCGGCTCCGGCGCCGAAAGTGGTCCTTGGCACCGACTTCGGTGGACGTGGGAAGTGCCGCGCAAGTACGGCGCGCCTGGCTCCACCTGTTGGCTAAAGTAGGCAGCCGGATCGGCATTTTGGTGTGCGGTGGCAAACCGTGGATGCGAAAAAAGCTTGTGCGATTTCGTGGAACAAAAAGCGGGGGTCCCCCTTTTTATGCGGAGGAGACCGACCCGCCCGCCGTGGTGAACCGCGACGCCACGGTAAAAACGGGAGAGGCTTGTCGATGGGACCGTGCATCCCGCGCTCCACGGAGGCCGGGAGGCGGCCGCCCGAGGAAATGTGTAGCCGTCGAGGCCCGCATCTGCGTGCACTCTTATCCAAATGGGTGTACCGCAGGCATTTTCTGGTTAGGCGGGCCAATGAGAGCGAGCACACAACGATACCTACGGGTCCGGCTTGGAGAACCGGCTTCGACGCCTCCCGAGTATTTATAGAGGGGTGGACCACGAAAGCACTCGCAAGTAGCGGAAGCGAAACGCCGTCCGAAACACACCGTTTGCTCGATTTGCGGCAGCCGAAAAAGGCGCGGCAGAGTTTTGGAGTCCAAGCGTGCGCTGAAAAGCGCCCTTCTTGGCCACTGTTTGGCCGAGTGCCAGAAACGTTTGGTTTTGACTGTACGGAATTGAACAAACACTTTTTCACGACTCTAAGCGGTGGATCACTCGGTTCTCGGGTCGATGAAGA
>NW_027465397.1:2500-15000 GCF_043290135.1 Rhipicephalus microplus | reverse complement strand
ACGCAGTTCGGACTTGGCACTTTTCGGCTGTGCCTGGCTGGCGGCCCACTCACTCGATCGCCATGTCTGTTTGCCACAGTTTTCCCGGTGGTGCCGCACCCGGGCTCGCCCCGGCAGACGCGTTTTTTTTTTTTCTTTCGCCCCGGCTGACGCAGTTTTCGCGCCGCCCCGGCTGACGCGGTTTCGTGCCGCCCCGGCAGACGCGGTTTTTTGCGCCGCCCCGGCTGACGCGGTTTTTGCCGCCCCGGCTGACGCAGTTCGGACTTAGCACTTTTTGGCTGAGCCTGGCTGGTGGCCCACTCACTCGATCGCCATGTCTGTTAGCCACAGTTTTCCCGGTGGTGCCGCACCCGGGCTCGCCCCGGCTGACGCAGTTTTCGCGCCGCCCCGGCTGACGCGGTTTCGTGCCGCCCCGGCAGACGCGGTTTTCGCGCCGCCCCGGCTGACGCGGTTTTTGCCGCCCCGGCTGACGCAGTTCGGACTTAGCACTTTTCGGCTGTGCCTGGCTGGCGGCCCACTCACTCGATCGCCATGTCTGTTTGCCACAGTTTTCCCGGTGGTGCCGCACCCGGGCTCGCCCCGGCTGACGCAGTTTTCGCGCCGCCCCGGCTGACGCGGTTTCGTGCCGCCCCGGCAGACGCGGTTTTCGCGCCGCCCCGGCTGACGCGGTTTCGTGCCGCCCCGGCAGACGCGGTTTTTTGCCGCCCCAGCTGACGCAGTTCGGACTTAGCACTTTTTGGCTGAGCCTTGCTGGCGGCCCACTCACTCGATCGCCATGTCTGTTTGCCACAGTTTTCCCGGTGGTGCCGCACCCGGGCTCGCCCCGGCAGACGCGTTTTTTTTTTTCTTTCGCCCCGGCTGACGCAGTTTTCGCGCCGCCCCGGCAGACGCGGTTTTCGCGCCGCCCCGGCAGACGCGGTTTTTTGCGCCGCCCCGGCTGACGCGGTTTTTTGCCGCCCCGGCTGACGCAGTTCGGACTTGGCACTTTTTGGCTGAGCCTGGCTGGCGGCCCACTCACTCGATCGCCATGTCTGTTTGCCACAGTTTTCCCGGTGGTGCCGCACCCGGGCTCGCCCCGGCTGACGCAGTTTTCGCGCCGCCCCGGCAGACGCGGTTTCGTGCCGCCCCGGCAGACGCGGTTTTTTGCGCCGCCCCGGCTGACGCGGTTTTTTGCCGCCCCGGCTGACACGGTTCGGACTTTGCACTTTTCGGCTGTGCCTGGCTGGCGGCCCACTCACTCGATCGCCATGTCTGTTTGCCACAGTTTTCCCGGTGGTGCCGCACCCGGGCTCGCCCCGGCAGACGCGTTTTTTTTTTTTTTTTCTTTCGCCCCGGCTGACGCAGTTTTCGCGCCGCCCCGGCTGACGCGGTTTCGTGCCGCCCCGGCAGACGCGGTTTTTTGCGCCGCCCCGGCTGACGTGGTTTTTGCCGCCCCGGCTGACGCAGTTCGGACTTTGCACTTTTTGGCTGAGCCTGGCTGGCGGCCCACTCACTCGATCGCCATGTCTGTTTGCCACAGTTTTCCCGGTGGTGCCGCACCCGGGCTCGCCCCGGCAGACGCGTTTTTTTTTTTTCCTTCGCCCCGGCAGACGTGGTTCCCCCCCCCCCCCTCCGTCTTTCTTTTTGTTTTTTTTTTCGCCGCGGCTGAAGTGGATTTTTCGGTGCCTCGACGCCCCGGTAGTCGCGGTTTTTCCGTTTCCGCACGGCCCCGGCTGACGCTGCTCGGTCACAGTCGCCTTTTGTGGTGATTGCAGACTTCTTGAGCGCGGGTGTTTTTTTTTTTTGTTGTTGTTGTTGTTTTATTACGCATTCGCTCCAGCAGACGCTGTTTAGACTTTTTGTTTCCTCTTTTATCCTGCGACGAGGTGACGAGGTTTATTCGGTGCCCCGCCGCCCCGGCTGAAGTGATTTTTCCTGTCCCGTGCCGCCCCGGCTGACGCGGTTGGGACTTCGCGTTTGTTCGGCCGCCACGGGTTTTGGCGCACTCGCTCGGTTGCTTGTTGTTGCCACTTGTTGCGAACCCAGGTTTCTTGAGCGAGCGCGGGCGTTTTTTCTTCCTTTCTTTCTTTGTTCTATGTGTTAGCGAATCGGCCTTTAATATCACACGAGGACTCACAACCAACAATTTTCAGTTTGAAGTGTAAAAAATCTGCAGGTGTTGACGTAACTGACTTGCCCCGTACCCTTGAGTACATCCATGAAGTTCTCGTAGTACTACTAAATCGCATTATTCCAAGTGGAGAAATTCCCATAAACTTGCAAACCTCTACACGAAAATCGGTGCGCGTGATAAAGTTGAAAATTATCGTCCGATATCAAATGTGCCTTCTATAACACAAATTCTAGGAAAAAAAAAAAAAAAAACACTTGTTCGCCGTTTTCTGCGCCGTGACTGGCAGCACTCCGGCGAAGCGAAACGGGGTCGATTCGAGCACGATATCGGCGTCTTTCGACGTGCTCGCCGGCGACCGTCGCACGAGTACGTCGCACGAGCGCGTCTGCCGGGGCGCCGTTTGCGAAGCCGACGCA
This sequence comes from Rhipicephalus microplus, assembly GCF_043290135.1. NCBI lineage: Eukaryota > Metazoa > Arthropoda > Arachnida > Ixodida > Ixodidae > Rhipicephalus > Rhipicephalus microplus. Next base: position 12,471 of record NW_027465397.1, on the reverse strand, counting down.
AAAGTGGGAACCGCCGCTCGGATGATCGCCGCTTTCGGCAGAGTGAGTGTTGGCACTCCGGGGAAGCGAAACAGCGTGAATGCGCCCACGAAATCGGCGTATTTTGAAGTGCCCGCCGGCGACCGTCGCACGAGTACGGTAAACCGCGTCAGCCGGGGCGTAGTTCGGGACGCCGACGAAAAAGTGGGAAGCGCAACTCGGATCTTCGCCGTTTTTGCAGGAGTGAGTGGCGGCCCTCCTGCGAGACCAAGAAGCATCGATTCGTGCACGAATTCGGCGCCTTTCGACGTGATCGCCGGCGACCGTCGCTCGAGTAGGGCAAACCGCGTCTGCCGGGGCGGGCTTCGGGACGCCGATGCGAAAGTGGGAAACGCTGCTCGGATGTTCGCCGTTTTTGGCCGAGTGAGTGCTGGCACACGGGCGAAGCCAAACGGGGCCGATTACGGCACGATATCGGCGTCTTTCGACGTGCCCGCCGGCGACCGTCGCACGAGTACGGTAAACCGCGTCAGCCCGGGCGGAGTTCGGGACGCCGATGCGAAAGTGGAGAACGCCGCTCGGATCTTCGCCGTTTTTGGAGGAGTGAGTGGCGGCACTCCGGAGAAGCCAGGGAGCGCCAATTAGCGCACGATATCGGCGTCTTTCGACGCGCTCGCCGGCGACCGTCGCACGAGTAGGGCAAACCGCGTCTGCCGGGGCGGGGTTTACGACGCCGACGCAAAAGTGGGAACCGCCGCTCGGATGTTGGCCGTTTTTGGCAGAGTGAGTGCTGGCACTCCGGCGACGCGAAAGAGCGCGAATGCGCCCACGAAAGTGGCGTATTTGGACGTGCGTGACGGCGACCGCTGCAGGAGTACGAAAAACCACGTCAGCCGGGGCGAGCGACACACGGCGGTCTGGGTGCTTATCGCTGCTATTATAGGGGCACCCCGGCAGACGCAGAAAAAAAAAAAAAAATTTTCGACCTTCTTTTTTGCTGGTCGAGCTCGGGTAACCCAGGTCGCAATGGGAGCCGCGCACGAAAGCGGCGTCGCGAGACGCGTTCGCGGTCGCTAGTCGCACGAGCTCGGCAACCGCGTCAGCCGGCGCGGAGTTCGGGATGCCGACGGCTAAGTGGGTACCGCTGCTCGGATGTTCGCCGTTTTTGGCCGAGTGAGTGCTGGCACTCCGGTGAAGCCAAGGAGCGCCAATTCGTGCACGATATCGGCGTCTTTCGACGTGCCCGCCGGCCACCGCCGCACGAGTACGGCAAACCGCGTCTGCCGGGGCGGGGTTCGCGACGCGTACGCAATAGTGGGAACCGTCGCTCGGATGTTCGTCGTCTTTGGCCGAGCGAGTGCTGGCACTCCGGCGAAGCGAAACGGGGCCGATTCGGGCACGATATCGGCGTATTTCGACGTGCTCGCCGGCGACCGTCGCACGAGTACGGCAAAGCGCGTCTGCCGGGGCGAGGTTTGCGACGCCGACGAAAAAGTGGGAAGCGCCGCTCGGATCTTCGCCGTTTTTGCAGGAGTGAGTGGCGGCCCTCCTGCGAGACCAAGAAGCATCGACTCGCGCACGATATCGGTGTCTTTCGACGTGCCCGCCGGCCACCGCCGCACGAGTACGGCAAACCGCGTATGCCGGGGCGGGGTTGGCGACGCCGACGCAAAAGTGGGAACCGCCACTAGGATGTTCGCCGTTTTTGGCAGAGTGAGTGCTGGCACTCCGGCGAAGCGAAAGAGCGCGAATGCGCCCACGAAAGTGGCGTGTTTGGACGTGCTTGACGACGACCACCGCAGGAAAACGAAAAACCACGTCAGCCGGGGCGAGCGACCCATGGCGGTCTGGGTGCTTATCGCTGCTATTATAGGGGCACCCCGGCAGACGCAAAAAAAAAAAAAAAATTTTTTTCGACATTCTTTTTTGCTCGTCGACCTCGGGTGACCCAGGTCGCAGTGGGAGCCGCGCACGAAAGCGGCGTCGCGAGACGGCTTCGCGGTCGCTAGTCGCACGAGCTCGGCAACCGCGTCTGCCGGGGCGGAGTTCGGGACGCCGACGGCTAAGTGGGAACCGCCGCTCGGATGTTCGCCGTTTGTGGCCGAGTGAGTGCTGGCACTCCGGCGAAGCCAAACGGGGCCGATTCCGGCACGATATCGGCGTCTTTCTACGTGCTCGCCGGCGACCGTCGCACGAGTACGGCAAAGTGCGTCTGCCGGGGCGGGGTTTGCGACGCGTACGCAATAGTGAGAACCGTCGCTCGGATGTTCGTCGTCTTTCGCCGAGCCAGTGCTGGCAATCCGGCGAAGCCGAACGGAGCCGATTCGGGCACGATATCGGCGTCTTTCCACGTGCTCGCCGGCGACCGTCGCACGAGTACGGTAAACCGCGTCAGCCGGGGCGGAGTTCGGGACGCCGATGCGAAAGTGGGAAGCGCCGCTCGGATCTTCGCCGTTTTTGGAGGAGTCAGTGGCGGCACTCCGGTGAAGCCAAGGTGCGCCAATTCGCGCACGATATCGGCGTCTTTCGACGTGCCCGCCGGCCACCGTCGCACGAGTACGGCAAACCTCGTCTGCCGGGGCGGGGTTTGCGACGCCGACGCAAAAGTGGGAACCGCCGCTCGGATGTTCGCCGTTTTTGGCAGAGTGAGTGCTGGCACTCCGGCGAAGCGAAAGAGCGCGAATGCGCCCACGAAAGTGGCGTGTTTGGACGTGCTTGACGACGACCACCGCAGGAAAACGAAAAACCACGTCAGCCGGGGCGAGCGACCCATGGCGGTCTGGGTGCTTATCGCTGCTATTATAGGGGCACCCCGGCAGACGCAAAAAAAAAAAAAATTTTTTTCGACATTCTTTTTTGCTCGTCGACCTCGGGTGACCCAGGTCGCAGTGGGAGCCGCGCACGAAAGCGGCGTCGCGAGACGGCTTCGCGGTCGCTAGTCGCACGAGCTCGGCAACCGCGTCTGCCGGGGCGGAGTTCGGGACGCCGACGGCTAAGTGGGAACCGCCGCTCGGATGTTCGCCGTTTGTGGCCGAGTGAGTGCTGGCACTCCGGCGAAGCCAAACGGGGCCGATTCCGGCACGATATCGGCGTCTTTCTACGTGCTCGCCGGCGACCGTCGCACGAGTACGGCAAAGTGCGTCTGCCGGGGCGGGGTTTGCGACGCGTACGCAATAGTGAGAACCGTCGCTCGGATGTTCGTCGTCTTTCGCCGAGCCAGTGCTGGCACTCCGGCGAAGCCGAACGGAGCCGATTCGGGCACGATATCGGCGTCTTTCCACGTGCTCGCCGGCGACCGTCGCACGAGTACGGTAAACCGCGTCAGCCGGGGCGGAGTTCGGGACGCCGATGCGAAAGTGGGAAGCGCCGCTCGGATCTTCGCCGTTTTTGGAGGAGTCAGTGGCGGCACTCCGGTGAAGCCAAGGTGCGCCAATTCGCGCACGATATCGGCGTCTTTCGACGTGCCCGCCGGCCACCGTCGCACGAGTACGGCAAACCTCGTCTGCCGGGGCGGGGTTTGCGACGCCGACGCAAAAGTGGGAACCGCCGCTCGGATGTTCGCCGTTTTTGGCAGAGTGAGTGCTGGCACTCCGGCGAAGCGAAAGAGCGTGAATGCGCCCACGAAAGTAGCGTATTTGGACGTGCTTGACGGCGACCGCCGCAGGAGTACGAAAAACCACGTCAGCCGGGGCGAGCGACCCACGGCGGTCTGGGTGCTTATCGCTGCTATTATAGGGGCACCCCGGCAGACGCAGAAAGAAAAAAAAAAATGGGGACATGGCGTGCGTCACCGTGCGGCTTCGCAGCGTTGCCGAAGTCGCCGAGCCCTTCGACTGAGCCGAACGGCGGACAGGGAACGTTGGTCGGCCGTTCTAACCTGTCGGTGCCACGCCGAGACGTCGTTAAGGAAAACCGCGTCGTGGGCCTCTACGACGCCGTCGAGTCGTTGTACGTTTGGTGTCCAGCGTGTCGGCGGCGAGTAGCGGACACGTCGTTCACGACTTCGGTCTTTCGCAGTCGACGCGAACTTGCGGAGAGTCGTGGTGCCTCACGTTTTCGGCAGAAACCGCGGCGGAATTTTCCCGTGCGTGCGCGCACGACCTCGGTGCTGTGCCGTCAGCGTAGTGTTGCACAAACTCGTGGCCTACCCAAGGTGCGGTACGTTTGCGGCCGTATCCTCGGTGGGAATTTCGTGAGTAGGGTCGCAAATTCTACGACCTCGGCGGGTTTGAGAGCGACGTAGACTTGTGGCACGCTCAACATGCCACACGTTTCGGGGCACACCCGCGGTGAAATTTTCTCGAGTACGCTCGTATTAGGGCCCAAGGAGGTCTGGGTACTTATCGCTGCTATTATGTGGGGGTTCTCGTGAGCGGCGTACGCGAAAGCGACCGGGTGTCTGATATGCGGCGGGCTTCGGCCTCGTCAAGCGTGTCCTCGGGTCTGCTCCAGGGGAATCCACGGCAGTCGTCTGCAGCCTCATCCGCTTGATGCGTTAGGGGCTGGTTGTCGGACGGTGCCGTTTTACCACGATATCGAGGTGTGTTCCGTGTCGTCCTCGGGCGATTCAGATGCGAAAGCGCCGAAGACGCGGGCGTGACCCGTCGTCTGGCGGCTTTGCAGTCTCGGCTCCGTTGCTAGTTCCGGCCGGTCCACCGACAGTGCAGCGGGCTTGGGCAACCCGCACGGCGCGACCGAGTCGATGCAACGAAAAAGAGCGAGCATGAACGTGCTTCTTGCCGCACGGCTCCCACTCGTCTTTCGGGAAGGTTGTGCCGTAGCGAGCTCGAACGCCGTCATCTCGGAGTGCAAAATAAGCGTGTTGGGGCGCCTGAAGGTGGCCTCCGCCGCACACAGACTGCGTCCGGCCCGCCGAGGGCGAGGACGGACGCGCAGTCGAACGATTACCTGGTTGATCCTGCCAGTAATCATATGCTTGTCTCAAAGATTAAGCCATGCATGTCTAAGTACATGCCGAAATAAGGCGAAACCGCGAATGGCTCATTAAATCAGTTATGGTTCCTTAGATCGTTTCTTCCTACTTGGATAACTGTGGCAATTCTAGAGCTAATACATGCAGTGAGCCTGGAGCCCTTTGGGTAACGGGTGCTTTTATTAGACCAAGATCGATCGGGTTTCGGCCCGTATTGTGTGGTGACTCTGGATAACTTTGTGCTGATCGCATGGCCACGAGCCGGCGACGTTTCTTTCAAGTGTCTGCCTTATCAACTTTCGATGGTAGGTTACTTGCTTACCATGGTTGTTACGGGTAACGGAGAATCAGGGTTCGATTCCGGAGAGGGAGCCTGAGAAACGGCTACCACATCCAAGGAAGGCAGCAGGCGCGCAAATTACCCACTCCCGGCACGGGGAGGTAGTGACGAAAAATAACAATACGGGACTCTTTTGAGGCCCCGTAATTGAAATGAGTACACTCTAAATCCTTTAACGAGGATCAATTGGAGGGCAAGTCTGGTGCCAGCAGCCGCGGTAATTCCAGCTCCAATAGCGTATACTAAAGCTGCTGCGGTTAAAAAGCTCGTAGTTGGATCTCAGTTCCAGACGAGTAGTGCATCTACCCGATGCGACGGCTCGGACTGAACATCATGCCGGTTCTTTCTTGGTGCACTTCATTGTGTGCCTCGAGATGGCCGGTGCTTTTACTTTGAAAAAATTAGAGTGCTCAACGCAGGCGAGTCGCCTGAATAAACTTGCATGGAATAATAGAACAAGACCTCGTTTCTGTTCTGTTGGTTTTTGGAATACGAGGTAATGATTAAGAGGGACGGACGGGGGCATTCGTATTGCGGCGCTAGAGGTGAAATTCTTGGACCGTCGCAAGACGAACTACTGCGAAAGCATTTGCCAAGAATGTTTTCATTGATCAAGAACGAAAGTCAGAGGTTCGAAGGCGATCAGATACCGCCCTAGTTCTGACCATAAACGATGCCAACCAGCGATCCGCCTGAGTTACTCAAATGACTCGGCGGGCAGCTTCCGGGAAACCAAAGTATTTGGGTTCCGGGGAAGTATGGTTGCAAAGCTGAAACTTAAAGGAATTGACGGAAGGGCACCACCAGGAGTGGAGCCTGCGGCTTAATTTGACTCAACACGGGAAAACTTACCCGGCCCGGACACTGGGAGGATTGACAGATTGAGAGCTCTTTCTTGATTCGGTGGATGGTGGTGCATGGCCGTTCTTAGTTGGTGGAGCGATTTGTCTGGTTAATTCCGATAACGAACGAGACTCTAGCCTATTAAATAGGTGCGGGGTTCCCAGCACCTTACAACCTTCTTAGAGGGACAAGCGGCTCCTAGCCGCACGAAACAGAGCAATAACAGGTCTGTGATGCCCTTAGATGTCCGGGGCCGCACGCGCGCTACACTGAAGGAAGCAGCGTGTCTTTATCCCTGTCTGAAAAGACTGGGTAACCCGTGGAACTTCTTTCGTGATTGGGATAGGGGCTTGCAATTGTTCCCCTTGAACGAGGAATTCCCAGTAAGCGCGAGTCATAAGCTCGCGTTGATTACGTCCCTGCCCTTTGTACACACCGCCCGTCGCTACTACCGATTGAATGATTTAGTGAGGTCTTCGGACCGATGTCCGGCGCGGCCTTTCGGTTGCGCCGGTCTGTTGGAAAGATGACCAAACTTGATCATTTAGAGGAAGTAAAAGTCGTAACAAGGTTTCCGTAGGTGAACCTGCGGAAGGATCATTAACGGATTGTGAAGGGTGAGCGCCTCAGCTGCGTCTGCGCCCGACACTTCTGCCGCTGACCCCGTTTGGACGCGGGGTCGGCTTTTCCCCACGGGGCTGCCTGAATGTGGAGCGGCACCCCGTGACAAATTGTTGCGCCCAGCGGACGCCAACACCGCGACCTTGGACGGTCGGCCAGGTGGCGGACGCGGGTACAAACGGCGCAACGCACTCATAGGTCGGCTTTCGACCCGCCACTGCACCGTGGCTCGAAGCGCTCGAAATGCGCGACCCGACCGCTGCGGGACCGCCTAGTACTGTAAACAGGAGCGGCGGAGCGCGAACGGCGAGTCGTGGTTACGTCGGTAGAAGGCGAGGCTGCGCGTTCCCGAAACGCCAGCCGAGTGCCCTCCCGACCGTTCGAGCGTGCAAGAACGAGACCCGACAATCGCGCGGCGACTGCCAAGTACGAGAGGAACGGCACAAGCGTCGGCGGTCGGTCAAGGAACTGGCGATGTGACGGGTCCGCTGTGCACCAGTGCATACCGTCCCGCCGTCCGCGGCAAGCGCCTCCGCGTCCTCGGGTGACGGAGGCTGCCGGTCGGTTCTTGCAGGCGAGGGATCTCGCTGGCACCGGTTCGCGTTGACGCGCGGCCGGTCATGGCACGGCGATGCGACGGCCGAGGTGCGCAGTACTCGATGGAGGAACCGCACGCTCCGATGACCGTCCCGCCCTCCGCGGCGTATGCGTACCGACCGTAATGGTTGCAGCAGCGCCGGCCGGCTTTTGAATTCGCCACACGAAACACGGTGCGAGATCGCGGTTAGGGGAGCGTCGACGTTGCCAGGCGTTTTGCTTGCTGCCGAGGGAAAGGCGGCACGGCCACGTCGCGCTCGTCGCGATTAGCGGGTCTGCGCGCTTTGGGAAGGTGCCGCAACGACTTGCCGAAAGAGGAAGCACGGAAGAACGAGGGACTTGGACGTCCCGACAATTGAACGCACTTGCGGCCAGGCCCTTGCTGGCTTCGTTCTTCCGCCTCGAGTAGGCTCGTACGCGGCTCCGGCGCCGAAAGTGGTCCTTGGCACCGACTTCGGTGGACGTGGGAAGTGCCGCGCAAGTACGGCGCGCCTGGCTCCACCTGTTGGCTAAAGTAGGCAGCCGGATCGGCATTTTGGTGTGCGGTGGCAAACCGTGGATGCGAAAAAAGCTTGTGCGATTTCGTGGAACAAAAAGCGGGGGTCCCCCTTTTTATGCGGAGGAGACCGACCCGCCCGCCGTGGTGAACCGCGACGCCACGGTAAAAACGGGAGAGGCTTGTCGATGGGACCGTGCATCCCGCGCTCCACGGAGGCCGGGAGGCGGCCGCCCGAGGAAATGTGTAGCCGTCGAGGCCCGCATCTGCGTGCACTCTTATCCAAATGGGTGTACCGCAGGCATTTTCTGGTTAGGCGGGCCAATGAGAGCGAGCACACAACGATACCTACGGGTCCGGCTTGGAGAACCGGCTTCGACGCCTCCCGAGTATTTATAGAGGGGTGGACCACGAAAGCACTCGCAAGTAGCGGAAGCGAAACGCCGTCCGAAACACACCGTTTGCTCGATTTGCGGCAGCCGAAAAAGGCGCGGCAGAGTTTTGGAGTCCAAGCGTGCGCTGAAAAGCGCCCTTCTTGGCCACTGTTTGGCCGAGTGCCAGAAACGTTTGGTTTTGACTGTACGGAATTGAACAAACACTTTTTCACGACTCTAAGCGGTGGATCACTCGGTTCTCGGGTCGATGAAGAACGCAGCCAGCTGCGAGACTTGGTGTGAATTGCAGGACACACTGAGCACTGATTCTTTGAACGCACATTGCGGCCTTGGGTCTTCCCTTGGCTTCGTCTGTCTGAGGGTCGGATCACATATCAAGAGAGCCTTCGGCGCACAAGGGAACGTGAGCCGTCGACTCGTTTTGACCGCGTCGGCAACACGGACAGCACGCTGAACACCTCACAGCGAGCGCCAACAGCGGCCACTCAAGGGCGAGACGGTGGCGACCGTCGTGCCAGAGCCCAACCGAAACGGGGGCGACCGACTGCATTGAGGATGTGGCACCTCGTTGAGACCGCCGCAGGACTTCGAGTCGGAAGGAAGCCTGCAGGGAAAGTGCGGTCGAGGTTGCGTACTCCTCTCTGCGACCGGGCGCGCAAGAGCTGCGAGAGCCACGGACGCGCAACTTTAACGCACGGTAAACACGAGGAGCGAAAGCCGGCCAGCAAAGCTTCTCCAGCCGTGCGCAAAGTGCGCGAGATCGCAGCCTTGCGTTGCGCTTGTTGCCCTCGAAGTAAGCAGGGTGTCCCGTAGACCGGGCGCTCGAACACGCTGCGGGGCCGTGCCTCCTCCAGGCTTTGCCGCGCGAACAGGGAACGTTCGCGCGCAAAGCGCAGGGAGGTGAGGAGGCTGCGCCCGACGTTTGCGGTTCGCTGCGTACGCGGTTGATGCGGAGAGCACGGCGCGACGACTTGCCGCGAAGCGGAAAAAGTCTCCCGCACGAGTTGGCGAAACGTTGGCGAAGCTTAAGGCGTTCTCGTCGTAGTCCGCCGTCGGTCTAAGTGCTTCGCAGTTCCCGTCCCGTTCAAAAAACTGGGCCACTCCAGTTGGGGCGGGGGCGACGCTACACGAGACGATGCCTCTCGCCAGGCTGCGTGGCTGCCCTTGCGGCGGCGGCGACTGGCCTCGGCGGTGTTTGGGCTTTCGACACGGTCGTTTATCACGCAACTGCTCGGACGACGCACGCGCGCAGCGGAATGCCGCTTGCCAGCCTTGTGAAGATGTGACCCTGTACAGGGTTGCGGGCGCACTTGGTAGGGCGTCGTACTCGGTTCGCGATGGGTTTACGAACGTGTCCCGTCACTTCCACGTCACACCGGTTGTGCGCCGCACGCGTGCAGCGGGGAAGCCGATTGCCAGCCTTGTGAAGAAGTGGCCCTGTACAGGGTTGCGGGCGCACTTGGTAGGGCGAGCGCACGCGGTCGTGCAGGAAGTTGATGGAAGCGAATGTATCCGCTGTCGACCTCAGATCAGGCGAGACAACCCGCTGAATTTAAGCATATCACTAAGCGGAGGAAAAGAAACCAACAGGGATTCCCCGAGTAGCTGCGAGCGAAACGGGACCGAGCCCAGCACCGAATCCCCCGTCCTTGCAGGCGGTCGGGAAATGTGGTGTATGGGAGGCGACGTTCTCGGGTGTTTGCGACGGTGCAAGTCCCCCTGACAGGGGCTTGTCCCAGAGTGGGTGCCAGGCCCGTCTCCGCCGTT
>NW_027465396.1:20000-29017 GCF_043290135.1 Rhipicephalus microplus | reverse complement strand
GGCGACCGTCGCACGAGTACGTCGCACGAGCGCGTCTGCCGGGGCGCCGTTTGCGAAGCCGACGCAAAAGTGGGAACCGCCGCTCGGATGATCGCCGCTTTCGGCAGAGTGAGTGTTGGCACTCCGGGGAAGCGAAACAGCGTGAATGCGCCCACGAAATCGGCGTATTTTGAAGTGCCCGCCGGCGACCGTCGCACGAGTACGGTAAACCGCGTCAGCCGGGGCGTAGTTCGGGACGCCGACGAAAAAGTGGGAAGCGCAACTCGGATCTTCGCCGTTTTTGCAGGAGTGAGTGGCGGCCCTCCTGCGAGACCAAGAAGCATCGATTCGTGCACGAATTCGGCGCCTTTCGACGTGATCGCCGGCGACCGTCGCTCGAGTAGGGCAAACCGCGTCTGCCGGGGCGGGCTTCGGGACGCCGATGCGAAAGTGGGAAACGCTGCTCGGATGTTCGCCGTTTTTGGCCGAGTGAGTGCTGGCACTCGGGCGAAGCCAAACGGGGCCGATTACGGCACGATATCGGCGTCTTTCGACGTGCCCGGCGGCGACCGTCGCACGAGTACGGTAAACCGCGTCAGCCCGGGCGGAGTTCGGGACGCCGATGCGAAAGTGGAGAACGCCGCTCGGATCTTCGCCGTTTTTGGAGGAGTGAGTGGCGGCACTCCGGAGAAGCCAAGGAGCGCCAATTAGCGCACGATATCGGCGTCTTTCGACGCGCTCGCCGGCGACCGTCGAACGAGTAGGGCAAACCGCGTCTGCCGGGGCGGGGTTTACGACGCCGACGCAAAAGTGGGAACCGCCGCTCGGATGTTGGCCGTTTTTGGCAGAGTGAGTGCTGGCACACCGGCGACGCGAAAGAGCGCGAAAGCGCCCACGAAAGTGGCGTATTTGGACGTGCTTGACGGCGACCGCTGCAGGAGTACGAAAAACCACGTCAGCCGGGGCGAGCGACCCACGGCGGTCTGGGTGCTTATCGCTGCTATTATAGGGGCACCCCGGCAGACGCAGAAAAAAAAAATTTTTTTTCGACCTTCTTTTTTGCTGGTCGAGCTCGGGTAACCCAGGTCGCAATGGGAGCCGCGCACGAAAGCGGCGTCGCGAGACGCGTTCGCGGTCGCTAGTCGCACGAGCTCGGCAACCGCGTCAGCCGGCGCGGAGTTCGGGATGCCGACGGCTAAGTGGGTACCGCTGCTCGGATGTTCGCCGTTTTTGGCCGAGTGAGTGCTGGCACTCCGGCGAAGCGAAACGGGGCCGATTCGGGCACGATATCGGCGTATTTCGACGTGCTCGCCGGCGACCGTCGCACGAGTACGGCAAAGCGCGTCTGCCGGGGCGAGGTTTGCGATGCCGACGAAAAAGTGGGAAGCGCCGCTCGGATCTTCGCCGTTTTTGCAGGAGTGAGTGGCGGCCCTCCTGCGAGACCAAGAAGCATCGACTCGCGCACGATATCGGTGTCTTTCGACGTGCCCGCCGGCCACCGCCGCACGAGTACGGCAAACCGCGTATGCCGGGGCGGGGTTGGCGACGCCGACGCAAAAGTGGGAACCGCCACTAGGATGTTCGCCGTTTTTGGCAGAGTGAGTGCTGGCACACCGGCGACGCGAAAGAGCGCGAAAGCGCCCACGAAAGTGGCGTATTTGGACGTGCTTGACGGCGACCGCTGCAGGAGTACGAAAAACCACGTCAGCCGGGGCGAGCGACCCACGGCGGTCTGGGTGCTTATCGCTGCTATTATAGGGGCACCCCGGCAGACGCAGAAAAAAAAAATTTTTTTTCGACCTTCTTTTTTGCTGGTCGAGCTCGGGTAACCCAGGTCGCAATGGGAGCCGCGCACGAAAGCGGCGTCGCGAGACGCGTTCGCGGTCGCTAGTCGCACGAGCTCGGCAACCGCGTCAGCCGGCGCGGAGTTCGGGATGCCGACGGCTAAGTGGGTACCGCTGCTCGGATGTTCGCCGTTTTTGGCCGAGTGAGTGCTGGCACTCCGGCGAAGCGAAACGGGGCCGATTCGGGCACGATATCGGCGTATTTCGACGTGCTCGCCGGCGACCGTCGCACGAGTACGGCAAAGCGCGTCTGCCGGGGCGAGGTTTGCGATGCCGACGAAAAAGTGGGAAGCGCCGCTCGGATCTTCGCCGTTTTTGCAGGAGTGAGTGGCGGCCCTCCTGCGAGACCAAGAAGCATCGACTCGCGCACGATATCGGTGTCTTTCGACGTGCCCGCCGGCCACCGCCGCACGAGTACGGCAAACCGCGTATGCCGGGCGGGGTTGGCGACGCCGACGCAAAAGTGGGAACCGCCACTAGGATGTTCGCCGTTTTTGGCAGAGTGAGTGCTGGCACTCCGGCGAAGCGAAAGAGCGCGAATGCGCCCACGAAAGTGGCGTGTTTGGACGTGCTTGACGACGACCACCGCAGGAAAACGAAAAACCACGTCAGCCGGGGCGAGCGACCCATGGCGGTCTGGGTGCTTATCGCTGCTATTATAGGGGCACCCCGGCAGACGCAAAAAAAAAAAAAATTTTTTTTCGACATTCTTTCTTGCTCGTCGACCTCGGGTGACCCAGGTCGCAGTGGGAGCCGCGCACGAAAGCGGCGTCGCGAGACGGCTTCGCGGTCGCTAGTCGCACGAGCTCGGCAACCGCGTCTGCCGGGGCGGAGTTCGGGGACGCCGACGGCTAAGTGGGAACCGCCGCTCGGATGTTCGCCGTTTGTGGCCGAGTGAGTGCTGGCACTCCGGCGAAGCCAAACGGGGCCGATTCCGGCACGATATCGGCGTCTTTCTACGTGCTCGCCGGCGACCGTCGCACGAGTACGGCAAAGTGCGTCTGCCGGGGCGGGGTTTGCGACGCGTACGCAATAGTGAGAACCGTCGCTCGGATGTTCGTCGTCTTTCGCCGAGCCAGTGCTGGCACTCCGGCGAAGCCGAACGGAGCCGATTCGGGCACGATATCGGCGTCTTTCCACGTGCTCGCCGGCGACCGTCGCACGAGTACGGTAAACCGCGTCAGCCGGGGCGGAGTTCGGGACGCCGATGCGAAAGTGGGAAGCGCCGCTCGGATCTTCGCCGTTTTTGGAGGAGTCAGTGGCGGCACTCCGGTGAAGCCAAGGTGCGCCAATTCGCGCACGATATCGGCGTCTTTCGACGTGCCCGCCGGCCACCGTCGCACGAGTACGGCAAACCTCGTCTGCCGGGGCGGGGTTTGCGACGCCGACGCAAAAGTGGGAACCGCCGCTCGGATGTTCGCCGTTTTTGGCAGAGTGAGTGCTGGCACTCCGGCGAAGCGAAAGAGCGTGAATGCGCCCACGAAAGTAGCGTATTTGGACGTGCTTGACGGCGACCGCCGCAGGAGTACGAAAAACCACGTCAGCCGGGGCGAGCGACCCACGGCGGTCTGGGTGCTTATCGCTGCTATTATAGGGGCACCCCGGCAGACGCAGAAAGAAAAAAAAAAAAAAATGGGGACATGGCGTGCGTCACCGTGCGGCTTCGCAGCGTTGCCGAAGTCGCCGAGCCCTTCGACTGAGCCGAACGGCGGACAGGGAACGTTGGTCGGCCGTTCTAACCTGTCGGTGCCACGCCGAGACGTCGTTAAGGAAAACCGCGTCGTGGGCCTCTACGACGCCGTCGAGTCGTTGTACGTTTGGTGTCCAGCGTGTCGGCGGCGAGTAGCGGACACGTCGTTCACGACTTCGGTCTTTCGCAGTCGACGCGAACTTGCGGAGAGTCGTGGTGCCTCACGTTTTCGGCAGAAACCGCGGCGGAATTTTCCCGTGCGTGCGCGCACGACCTCGGTGCTGTGCCGTCAGCGTAGTGTTGCACAAACTCGTGGCCTACCCAAGGTGCGGTACGTTTGCGGCCGTATCCTCGGTGGGAATTTCGTGAGTAGGGTCGCAAATTCTACGACCTCGGCGGGTTTGAGAGCGACGTAGACTTGTGGCACGCTCAACGTGCCACACGTTTCGGGGCACACCCGCGGTGAAATTTTCTCGAGTACGCTCGTATTAGTGCCCAAGGAGGTCTGGGTACTTATCGCTGCTATTATGTGGGGGTTCTCGTGAGCGGCGTACGCGAAAGCGACCGGGTGTCTGATATGCGGCGGGCTTCGGCCTCGTCAAGCGTGTCCTCGGGTCTGCTCCAGGGGAATCCACGGCAGTCGTCTGCAGCCTCATCCGCTTGATGCGTTAGGGGCTGGTTGTCGGACGGTGCCGTTTTACCACGATATCGAGGTGTGTTCCGTGTCGTCCTCGGGCGATTCAGATGCGAAAGCGCCGAAGACGCGGGCGTGACCCGTCGTCTGGCGGCTTTGCAGTCTCGGCTCCGTTGCTAGTTCCGGCCGGTCCACCGACAGTGCAGCGGGCTTGGGCAACCCGCACGGCGCGACCGAGTCGATGCAACGAAAAAGAGCGAGCATGAACGTGCTTCTTGCCGCACGGCTCCCACTCGTCTTTCGGGAAGGTTGTGCCGTAGCGAGCTCGAACGCCGTCATCTCGGAGTGCAAAATAAGCGTGTTGGGGCGCCTGAAGGTGGCCTCCGCCGCACACAGACTGCGTCCGGCCCGCCGAAGGCGAGGACGGACGCGCAGTCGAACGATTACCTGGTTGATCCTGCCAGTAATCATATGCTTGTCTCAAAGATTAAGCCATGCATGTCTAAGTACATGCCGAAATAAGGCGAAACCGCGAATGGCTCATTAAATCAGTTATGGTTCCTTAGATCGTTTCTTCCTACTTGGATAACTGTGGCAATTCTAGAGCTAATACATGCAGTGAGCCTGGAGCCCTTTGGGTAACGGGTGCTTTTATTAGACCAAGATCGATCGGGTTTCGGCCCGTATTGTGTGGTGACTCTGGATAACTTTGTGCTGATCGCATGGCCACGAGCCGGCGACGTTTCTTTCAAGTGTCTGCCTTATCAACTTTCGATGGTAGGTTACTTGCTTACCATGGTTGTTACGGGTAACGGAGAATCAGGGTTCGATTCCGGAGAGGGAGCCTGAGAAACGGCTACCACATCCAAGGAAGGCAGCAGGCGCGCAAATTACCCACTCCCGGCACGGGGAGGTAGTGACGAAAAATAACAATACGGGACTCTTTTGAGGCCCCGTAATTGAAATGAGTACACTCTAAATCCTTTAACGAGGATCAATTGGAGGGCAAGTCTGGTGCCAGCAGCCGCGGTAATTCCAGCTCCAATAGCGTATACTAAAGCTGCTGCGGTTAAAAAGCTCGTAGTTGGATCTCAGTTCCAGACGAGTAGTGCATCTACCCGATGCGACGGCTCGGACTGAACATCATGCCGGTTCTTTCTTGGTGCACTTCATTGTGTGCCTCGAGATGGCCGGTGCTTTTACTTTGAAAAAATTAGAGTGCTCAACGCAGGCGAGTCGCCTGAATAAACTTGCATGGAATAATAGAACAAGACCTCGTTTCTGTTCTGTTGGTTTTTGGAATACGAGGTAATGATTAAGAGGGACGGACGGGGGCATTCGTATTGCGGCGCTAGAGGTGAAATTCTTGGACCGTCGCAAGACGAACTACTGCGAAAGCATTTGCCAAGAATGTTTTCATTGATCAAGAACGAAAGTCAGAGGTTCGAAGGCGATCAGATACCGCCCTAGTTCTGACCATAAACGATGCCAACCAGCGATCCGCCTGAGTTACTCAAATGACTCGGCGGGCAGCTTCCGGGAAACCAAAGTATTTGGGTTCCGGGGGAAGTATGGTTGCAAAGCTGAAACTTAAAGGAATTGACGGAAGGGCACCACCAGGAGTGGAGCCTGCGGCTTAATTTGACTCAACACGGGAAAACTTACCCGGCCCGGACACTGGGAGGATTGACAGATTGAGAGCTCTTTCTTGATTCGGTGGATGGTGGTGCATGGCCGTTCTTAGTTGGTGGAGCGATTTGTCTGGTTAATTCCGATAACGAACGAGACTCTAGCCTATTAAATAGGTGCGGGGTTCCCAGCACCTTACAACCTTCTTAGAGGGACAAGCGGCTCCTAGCCGCACGAAACAGAGCAATAACAGGTCTGTGATGCCCTTAGATGTCCGGGGCCGCACGCGCGCTACACTGAAGGAAGCAGCGTGTCTTTATCCCTGTCTGAAAAGACTGGGTAACCCGTGGAACTTCTTTCGTGATTGGGATAGGGGCTTGCAATTGTTCCCCTTGAACGAGGAATTCCCAGTAAGCGCGAGTCATAAGCTCGCGTTGATTACGTCCCTGCCCTTTGTACACACCGCCCGTCGCTACTACCGATTGAATGATTTAGTGAGGTCTTCGGACCGATGTCCGGCGCGGCCTTTCGGTTGCGCCGGTCTGTTGGAAAGATGACCAAACTTGATCATTTAGAGGAAGTAAAAGTCGTAACAAGGTTTCCGTAGGTGAACCTGCGGAAGGATCATTAACGGATTGTGAAGGGTGAGCGCCTCAGCTGCGTCTGCGCCCGACACTTTCTGCCGCTGACCCCGTTTGGACGCGGGGTCGGCTTTTCCCCACGGGGCTGCCTGAATGTGGAGCGGCACCCCGTGACAAATTGTTGCGCCCAGCGGACGCCAACACCGCGACCTTGGACGGTCGGCCAGGTGGCGGACGCGGGTACAAACGGCGCAACGCACTCATAGGTCGGCTTTCGACCCGCCACTGCACCGTGGCTCGAAGCGCTCGAAATGCGCGACCCGACCGCTGCGGGACCGCCTAGTACTGTAAACAGGAGCGGCGGAGCGCGAACGGCGAGTCGTGGTTACGTCGGTAGAAGGCGAGGCTGCGCGTTCCCGAAACGCCAGCCGAGTGCCCTCCCGACCGTTCGAGCGTGCAAGAACGAGACCCGACAATCGCGCGGCGACTGCCAAGTACGAGAGGAACGGCACAAGCGTCGGCGGTCGGTCAAGGAACTGGCGATGTGACGGGTCCGCTGTGCACCAGTGCATACCGTCCCGCCGTCCGCGGCAAGCGCCTCCGCGTCCTCGGGTGACGGAGGCTGCCGGTCGGTTCTTGCAGGCGAGGGATCTCGCTGGCACCGGTTCGCGTTGACGCGCGGCCGGTCATGGCACGGCGATGCGACGGCCGAGGTGCGCAGTACTCGATGGAGGAACCGCACGCTCCGATGACCGTCCCGCCCTCCGCGGCGTATGCGTACCGACCGTAATGGTTGCAGCAGCGCCGGCCGGCTTTTGAATTCGCCACACGAAACACGGTGCGAGATCGCGGTTAGGGGAGCGTCGACGTTGCCAGGCGTTTTGCTTGCTGCCGAGGGAAAGGCGGCACGGCCACGTCGCGCTCGTCGCGATTAGCGGGTCTGCGCGCTTTGGGAAGGTGCCGCAACGACTTGCCGAAAGAGGAAGCACGGAAGAACGAGGGACTTGGACGTCCCGACAATTGAACGCACTTGCGGCCAGGCCCTTGCTGGCTTCGTTCTTCCGCCTCGAGTAGGCTCGTACGCGGCTCCGGCGCCGAAAGTGGTCCTTGGCACCGACTTCGGTGGACGTGGGAAGTGCCGCGCAAGTACGGCGCGCCTGGCTCCACCTGTTGGCTAAAGTAGGCAGCCGGATCGGCATTTTGGTGTGCGGTGGCAAACCGTGGATGCGAAAAAAGCTTGTGCGATTTCGTGGAACAAAAAGCGGGGGTCCCCCTTTTTATGCGGAGGAGACCGACCCGCCTGCCGTGGTGAACCGCGACGCCACGGTAAAAACGGGAGAGGCTTGTCGATGGGACCGTGCATCCCGCGCTCCACGGAGGCCGGGAGGCGGCCGCCCGAGGAAATGTGTAGCCGTCGAGGCCCGCATCTGCGTGCACTCTTATCCAAATGGGTGTACCGCAGGCATTTTCTGGTTAGGCGGGCCAATGAGAGCGAGCACACAACGATACCTACGGGTCCGGCTTGGAGAACCGGCTTCGACGCCTCCCGAGTATTTATAGAGGGGTGGACCACGAAAGCACTCGCAAGTAGCGAAAGCGAAACGCCGTCCGAAACACACCGTTTGCTCGATTTGCGGCAGCCGAAAAAGGCGCGGCAGAGTTTTGGAGTCCAAGCGTGCGCTGAAAAGCGCCCTTCTTGGCCACTGTTTGGCCGAGTGCCAGAAACGTTTGGTTTTGACTGTACGGAATTGAACAAACACTTTTTCACGACTCTAAGCGGTGGATCACTCGGTTCTCGGGTCGATGAAGAACGCAGCCAGCTGCGAGACTTGGTGTGAATTGCAGGACACACTGAGCACTGATTCTTTGAACGCACATTGCGGCCTTGGGTCTTCCCTTGGCTTCGTCTGTCTGAGGGTCGGATCACATATCAAGAGAGCCTTCGGCGCACAAGGGAACGTGAGCCGTCGACTCGTTTTGACCGCGTCGGCAACACGGACAGCACGCTGAACACCTCACAGCGAGCGCCAACAGCGGCCACTCAAGGGCGAGACGGTGGCGACCGTCGTGCCAGAGCCCAACCGAAACGGGGGCGACCGACTGCATTGAGGATGTGGCACCTCGTTGAGACCGCCGCAGGACTTCGAGTCGGAAGGAAGCCTGCAGGGAAAGTGCGGTCGAGGTTGCGTACTCCTCTCTGCGACCGGGCGCGCAAGAGCTGCGAGAGCCACGGACGCGCAACTTTAACGCACGGTAAACACGAGGAGCGAAAGCCGGCCAGCAAAGCTTCTCCAGCCGTGCGCAAAGTGCGCGAGATCGCAGCCTTGCGTTGCGCTTGTTGCCCTCGAAGTAAGCAGGGTGTCCCGTAGACCGGGCGCTCGAACACGCTGCGGGGCCGTGCCTCCTCCAGGCTTTGCCGCGCGAACAGGGAACGTTCGCGCGCAAAGCGCAGGGAGGTGAGGAGGCTGCGCCCGACGTTTGCGGTTCGCTGCGTACGCGGTTGATGCGGAGAGCACGGCGCGACGACTTGCCGCGAAGCGGAAAAAGTCTCCCGCACGAGTTGGCGAAACGTTGGCGAAGCTTAAGGCGTTCTCGTCGTAGTCCGCCGTCGGTCTAAGTGCTTCGCAGTTCCCGTCCCGTTCAAAAAACTGGGCCACTCC
>NW_027465396.1:0-12500 GCF_043290135.1 Rhipicephalus microplus | reverse complement strand
ACGCGGTTTTTTGCGCCGCCCCGGCTGACGCGGTTTTTGCCGCCCCGGCTGACGCAGTTCGGACTTAGCACTTTTCGGCTGTGCCTGGCTGGCGGCCCACTCACTCGATCGCCATGTCTGTTTGCCACAGTTTTCCCGGTGGTGCCGCACCCGGGCTCGCCCCGGCTGACGCAGTTTTCGCGCCGCCCCGGCTGACGCGGTTTCGTGCCGCCCCGGCAGACGCGGTTTTCGCGCCGCCCCGGCTGACGCGGTTTCGTGCCGCCCCGGCAGACGCAGTTCGGACTTGGCACTTTTCGGCTGTGCCTGGCTGGCGGCCCACTCACTCGATCGCCATGTCTGTTTGCCACAGTTTTCCCGGTGGTGCCGCACCCGGGCTCGCCCCGGCTGACGCAGTTTTCGCGCCGCCCCGGCTGACGCGGTTTCGTGCCGCCCCGGCAGACGCGGTTTTCGCGCCGCCCCGGCTGACGCGGTTTCGTGCCGCCCCGGCAGACGCAGTTCGGACTTAGCACTTTTCGGCTGTGCCTGGCTGGCGGCCCACTCACTCGATCGCCATGTCTGTTTGCCACAGTTTTCCCGGTGGTGCCGCACCCGGGCTCGCCCCGGCAGACGCGTTTTTTTTTTTCTTTCGCCCCGGCTGACGCAGTTTTCGCGCCGCCCCGGCTGACGCGGTTTCGTGCCGCCCCGGCAGACGCGGTTTTTTTGCACCGCCCCGGCTGACGCGGTTTTTGCCGCCCCGGCTGACGCAGTTCGGACTTGGCACTTTTTGGCTGAGCCTGGCTGGTGGCCCACTCACTCGATCGCCATGTCTGTTAGCCACAGTTTTCCCGGTGGTGCCGCACCCGGGCTCGCCCCGGCTGACGCAGTTTTCGCGCCGCCCCGGCAGACGCGGTTTTCGCGCCGCCCCGGCTGACGCGGTTTTTGCCGCCCCGGCTGACGCAGTTCGGACTTGGCACTTTTTGGGCTGAGCCTGGCTGGCGGCCCACTCACTCGATCGCCATGTCTGTTTGCCACAGTCTTCCCGGTGGTGCCGCACCCGGGCTCGCCCCGGCAGACGCGTTTTTTTTTTCTTTCGCCCCGGCAGACGTGGTTCCCCCCCCCCCCCCTTTTCGCTCGCCCCGGCTGACGAGGTTTTCGCGCCGCCCCGGCTGACGCAGTTTTCGCGCCGCCCCGGCTGACGCGGTTTCGTGCCGCCCCGGCTGACGCGGTTTTCGCGCCGCCCCGGCTGACGCGGTTTTTGCGTCGCCCCGGCTGACACGGTTCGGACTTTGCACTTTTCGGCTGTGCCTGGCTGGCGGCCCACTCACTCGATCGCCATGTCTGTTTGCCACAGTTTTCCCGGTGGTGCCGCACCCGGGCTCGCCCCGGCTGACGCAGTTTTCGCGCCGCCCCGGCTGACGCGGTTTCGTGCCGCCCCGGCAGACGCGGTTTTCGCGCCGCCCCGGCTGACGCGGTTTCGTGCCGCCCCGGCAGACGCAGTTCGGACTTAGCACTTTTCGGCTGTGCCTGGCTGGCGGCCCACTCACTCGATCGCCATGTCTGTTTGCCACAGTTTTCCCGGTGGTGCCGCACCCGGGCTCGCCCCGGCTGACGCAGTTTTCGCGCCGCCCCGGCTGACGCGGTTTCGTGCCGCCCCGGCAGACGCGGTTTTCGCGCCGCCCCGGCTGACGCGGTTTCGTGCCGCCCCGGCAGACGCAGTTCGGACTTAGCACTTTTCGGCTGTGCCTGGCTGGCGGCCCACTCACTCGATCGCCATGTCTGTTTGCCACAGTTTTCCCGGTGGTGCCGCACCCGGGCTCGCCCCGGCAGACGCGTTTTTTTTTTTCTTTCGCCCCGGCTGACGCAGTTTTCGCGCCGCCCCGGCTGACGCGGTTTCGTGCCGCCCCGGCAGACGCGGTTTTTTGCGCCGCCCCGGCTGACGCGGTTTTTGCCGCCCCGGCTGACGCAGTTCGGACTTAGCACTTTTCGGCTGTGCCTGGCTGGCGGCCCACTCACTCGATCGCCATGTCTGTTTGCCACAGTTTTCCCGGTGGTGCCGCACCCGGGCTCGCCCCGGCTGACGCAGTTTTCGCGCCGCCCCGGCTGACGCGGTTTCGTGCCGCCCCGGCAGACGCGGTTTTCGCGCCGCCCCGGCTGACGCGGTTTCGTGCCGCCCCGGCAGACGCAGTTCGGACTTAGCACTTTTCGGCTGTGCCTGGCTGGCGGCCCACTCACTCGATCGCCATGTCTGTTTGCCACAGTTTTCCCGGTGGTGCCGCACCCGGGCTCGCCCCGGCTGACGCAGTTTTCGCGCCGCCCCGGCTGACGCGGTTTCGTGCCGCCCCGGCAGACGCGGTTTTTTTGCGCCGCCCCGGCTGACGCGGTTTTTGCCGCCCCGGCTGACGCAGTTCGGACTTGGCACTTTTTGGCTGAGCCTGGCTGGTGGCCCACTCACTCGATCGCCATGTCTGTTAGCCACAGTTTTCCCGGTGGTGCCGCACCCGGGCTCGCCCCGGCTGACGCAGTTTTCGCGCCGCCCCGGCAGACGCGGTTTTCGCGCCGCCCCGGCTGACGCGGTTTTTGCCGCCCCGGCTGACGCAGTTCGGACTTGGCACTTTTTGGGCTGAGCCTGGCTGGCGGCCCACTCACTCGATCGCCATGTCTGTTTGCCACAGTCTTCCCGGTGGTGCCGCACCCGGGCTCGCCCCGGCAGACGCGTTTTTTTTTTCTTTCGCCCCGGCAGACGTGGTTCCCCCCCCCCCCCTTTTCGCTCGCCCCGGCTGACGAGGTTTTCGCGCCGCCCCGGCTGACGCAGTTTTCGCGCCGCCCCGGCTGACGCGGTTTCGTGCCGCCCCGGCTGACGCGGTTTTCGCGCCGCCCCGGCTGACGCGGTTTTTGCGTCGCCCCGGCTGACACGGTTCGGACTTTGCACTTTTCGGCTGTGCCTGGCTGGCGGCCCACTCACTCGATCGCCATGTCTGTTTGCCACAGTTTTCCCGGTGGTGCCGCACCCGGGCTTGCCCCGGCAGACGCGTTTTTTTTTTTTCTTTTCGCCCCGGCTGACGCAGTTTTCGCCCCGCCCCGGCTGACGCGGTTTCGTGCCGCCCCGGCAGACGCGGTTTTTTGCGCCGCCCCGGCTGACGCGGTTTTTGCCGCCCCGGCTGACGCAGTTCGGACTTTGCACTTTTTGGCTGAGCCTGGCTGGCGGCCCACTCACTCGATCGCCATGTCTGTTTGCCACAGTTTTCCCGGTGGTGCCGCACCCGGGCTCGCCCCGGCAGACGCGTTTTTTTTTTTCCTTCGCCCCGGCAGACGTGGTTCCCCCCCCCCCCTCCGTCTTTCTTTTTGTTTTTTTTTTCGCCGCGGCTGAAGTGGATTTTTCGGTGCCTCGACGCCCCGGTAGTCGCGGTTTTTCCGTTTCCGCACGGCCCCGGCTGACGCTGCTCGGTCACAGTCGCCTTTTGTGAGGATTGCAGACTTCTTGAGCGCGGGTGTTTTTTTTTTGTTGTTGTTGTTGTTTTATTACGCATTCGCTCCAGCAGACGCTGTTTAGACTTTTTGTTTCCTCTTTTATCCTGCGACGAGGTGACGAGGTTTATTCGGTGCCCCGCCGCCCCGGCTGAAGTGATTTTTCCTGTCCCGTGCCGCCCCGGCTGACGCGGTTGGGACTTCGCGTTTGTTCGGCCGCCACGGGTTTTGGCGCACTCGCTCGGTTGCTTGTTGTTGCCACTTGTTGCGAACCCAGGTTTCTTGAGCGAGCGCGGGCGTTTTTTCTTCCTTTCTTTCTTTGTTCTATGTGTTAGCGAATCGGCCTTTAATATCACACGAGGACTCACAACCAACAATTTTCAGTTTGAAGTGTAAAAAATCTGCAGGTGTTGACGTAACTGACTTGCCCCGTACCCTTGAGTACATCCATGAAGTTCTCGTAGTACTACTAAATCGCATTATTCCAAGTGGAGAAATTCCCATAAACTTGCAAACCTCTACACGAAAATCGGTGCGCGTGATAAAGTTGAAAATTATCGTCCGATATCAAATGTGCCTTCTATAACACAAATTCTAGGAAAAAAAAAAAAAACACTTGTTCGCCGTTCTCTGCGCCGTGACTGGCAGCACTCCGGCGAAGCGAAACGGGGTCGATTCGAGCACGATATCGGCGTCTTTCGACGTGCTCGCCGGCGACCGTCGCACGAGTACGTCGCACGAGCGCGTCTGCCGGGGCGCCGTTTGCGAAGCCGACGCAAAAGTGGGAACCGCCGCTCGGATGATCGCCGCTTTCGGCAGAGTGAGTGTTGGCACTCCGGGGAAGCGAAACAGCGTGAATGCGCCCACGAAATCGGCGTATTTTGAAGTGCCCGCCGGCGACCGTCGCACGAGTACGGTAAACCGCGTCAGCCGGGGCGTAGTTCGGGACGCCGACGAAAAAGTGGGAAGCGCAACTCGGATCTTCGCCGTTTTTGCAGGAGTGAGTGGCGGCCCTCCTGCGAGACCAAGAAGCATCGATTCGTGCACGAATTCGGCGCCTTTCGACGTGATCGCCGGCGACCGTCGCTCGAGTAGGGCAAACCGCGTCTGCCGGGGCGGGCTTCGGGACGCCGATGCGAAAGTGGGAAACGCTGCTCGGATGTTCGCCGTTTTTGGCCGAGTGAGTGCTGGCACTCGGGCGAAGCCAAACGGGGCCGATTACGGCACGATATCGGCGTCTTTCGACGTGCCCGGCGGCGACCGTCGCACGAGTACGGTAAACCGCGTCAGCCCGGGCGGAGTTCGGGACGCCGATGCGAAAGTGGAGAACGCCGCTCGGATCTTCGCCGTTTTTGGAGGAGTGAGTGGCGGCACTCCGGAGAAGCCAAGGAGCGCCAATTAGCGCACGATATCGGCGTCTTTCGACGCGCTCGCCGGCGACCGTCGAACGAGTAGGGCAAACCGCGTCTGCCGGGGCGGGGTTTACGACGCCGACGCAAAAGTGGGAACCGCCGCTCGGATGTTGGCCGTTTTTGGCAGAGTGAGTGCTGGCACACCGGCGACGCGAAAGAGCGCGAAAGCGCCCACGAAAGTGGCGTATTTGGACGTGCTTGACGGCGACCGCTGCAGGAGTACGAAAAACCACGTCAGCCGGGGCGAGCGACCCACGGCGGTCTGGGTGCTTATCGCTGCTATTATAGGGGCACCCCGGCAGACGCAGAAAAAAAAAATTTTTTTTCGACCTTCTTTTTTGCTGGTCGAGCTCGGGTAACCCAGGTCGCAATGGGAGCCGCGCACGAAAGCGGCGTCGCGAGACGCGTTCGCGGTCGCTAGTCGCACGAGCTCGGCAACCGCGTCAGCCGGCGCGGAGTTCGGGATGCCGACGGCTAAGTGGGTACCGCTGCTCGGATGTTCGCCGTTTTTGGCCGAGTGAGTGCTGGCACTCCGGCGAAGCGAAACGGGGCCGATTCGGGCACGATATCGGCGTATTTCGACGTGCTCGCCGGCGACCGTCGCACGAGTACGGCAAAGCGCGTCTGCCGGGGCGAGGTTTGCGATGCCGACGAAAAAGTGGGAAGCGCCGCTCGGATCTTCGCCGTTTTTGCAGGAGTGAGTGGCGGCCCTCCTGCGAGACCAAGAAGCATCGACTCGCGCACGATATCGGTGTCTTTCGACGTGCCCGCCGGCCACCGCCGCACGAGTACGGCAAACCGCGTATGCCGGGGCGGGGTTGGCGACGCCGACGCAAAAGTGGGAACCGCCACTAGGATGTTCGCCGTTTTTGGCAGAGTGAGTGCTGGCACACCGGCGACGCGAAAGAGCGCGAAAGCGCCCACGAAAGTGGCGTATTTGGACGTGCTTGACGGCGACCGCTGCAGGAGTACGAAAAACCACGTCAGCCGGGGCGAGCGACCCACGGCGGTCTGGGTGCTTATCGCTGCTATTATAGGGGCACCCCGGCAGACGCAGAAAAAAAAAATTTTTTTTCGACCTTCTTTTTTGCTGGTCGAGCTCGGGTAACCCAGGTCGCAATGGGAGCCGCGCACGAAAGCGGCGTCGCGAGACGCGTTCGCGGTCGCTAGTCGCACGAGCTCGGCAACCGCGTCAGCCGGCGCGGAGTTCGGGATGCCGACGGCTAAGTGGGTACCGCTGCTCGGATGTTCGCCGTTTTTGGCCGAGTGAGTGCTGGCACTCCGGCGAAGCGAAACGGGGCCGATTCGGGCACGATATCGGCGTATTTCGACGTGCTCGCCGGCGACCGTCGCACGAGTACGGCAAAGCGCGTCTGCCGGGGCGAGGTTTGCGATGCCGACGAAAAAGTGGGAAGCGCCGCTCGGATCTTCGCCGTTTTTGCAGGAGTGAGTGGCGGCCCTCCTGCGAGACCAAGAAGCATCGACTCGCGCACGATATCGGTGTCTTTCGACGTGCCCGCCGGCCACCGCCGCACGAGTACGGCAAACCGCGTATGCCGGGGCGGGGTTGGCGACGCCGACGCAAAAGTGGGAACCGCCACTAGGATGTTCGCCGTTTTTGGCAGAGTGAGTGCTGGCACTCCGGCGAAGCGAAAGAGCGCGAATGCGCCCACGAAAGTGGCGTGTTTGGACGTGCTTGACGACGACCACCGCAGGAAAACGAAAAACCACGTCAGCCGGGGCGAGCGACCCATGGCGGTCTGGGTGCTTATCGCTGCTATTATAGGGGCACCCCGGCAGACGCAAAAAAAAAAAAATTTTTTTTCGACATTCTTTCTTGCTCGTCGACCTCGGGTGACCCAGGTCGCAGTGGGAGCCGCGCACGAAAGCGGCGTCGCGAGACGGCTTCGCGGTCGCTAGTCGCACGAGCTCGGCAACCGCGTCTGCCGGGGCGGAGTTCGGGACGCCGACGGCTAAGTGGGAACCGCCGCTCGGATGTTCGCCGTTTGTGGCCGAGTGAGTGCTGGCACTCCGGCGAAGCCAAACGGGGCCGATTCCGGCACGATATCGGCGTCTTTCTACGTGCTCGCCGGCGACCGTCGCACGAGTACGGCAAAGTGCGTCTGCCGGGGCGGGGTTTGCGACGCGTACGCAATAGTGAGAACCGTCGCTCGGATGTTCGTCGTCTTTCGCCGAGCCAGTGCTGGCACTCCGGCGAAGCCGAACGGAGCCGATTCGGGCACGATATCGGCGTCTTTCCACGTGCTCGCCGGCGACCGTCGCACGAGTACGGTAAACCGCGTCAGCCGGGGCGGAGTTCGGGACGCCGATGCGAAAGTGGGAAGCGCCGCTCGGATCTTCGCCGTTTTTGGAGGAGTCAGTGGCGGCACTCCGGTGAAGCCAAGGTGCGCCAATTCGCGCACGATATCGGCGTCTTTCGACGTGCCCGCCGGCCACCGTCGCACGAGTACGGCAAACCTCGTCTGCCGGGGCGGGGTTTGCGACGCCGACGCAAAAGTGGGAACCGCCGCTCGGATGTTCGCCGTTTTTGGCAGAGTGAGTGCTGGCACTCCGGCGAAGCGAAAGAGCGTGAATGCGCCCACGAAAGTAGCGTATTTGGACGTGCTTGACGGCGACCGCCGCAGGAGTACGAAAAACCACGTCAGCCGGGGCGAGCGACCCACGGCGGTCTGGGTGCTTATCGCTGCTATTATAGGGGCACCCCGGCAGACGCAGAAAGAAAAAAAAAAAAAAATGGGGACATGGCGTGCGTCACCGTGCGGCTTCGCAGCGTTGCCGAAGTCGCCGAGCCCTTCGACTGAGCCGAACGGCGGACAGGGAACGTTGGTCGGCCGTTCTAACCTGTCGGTGCCACGCCGAGACGTCGTTAAGGAAAACCGCGTCGTGGGCCTCTACGACGCCGTCGAGTCGTTGTACGTTTGGTGTCCAGCGTGTCGGCGGCGAGTAGCGGACACGTCGTTCACGACTTCGGTCTTTCGCAGTCGACGCGAACTTGCGGAGAGTCGTGGTGCCTCACGTTTTCGGCAGAAACCGCGGCGGAATTTTCCCGTGCGTGCGCGCACGACCTCGGTGCTGTGCCGTCAGCGTAGTGTTGCACAAACTCGTGGCCTACCCAAGGTGCGGTACGTTTGCGGCCGTATCCTCGGTGGGAATTTCGTGAGTAGGGTCGCAAATTCTACGACCTCGGCGGGTTTGAGAGCGACGTAGACTTGTGGCACGCTCAACGTGCCACACGTTTCGGGGCACACCCGCGGTGAAATTTTCTCGAGTACGCTCGTATTAGTGCCCAAGGAGGTCTGGGTACTTATCGCTGCTATTATGTGGGGGTTCTCGTGAGCGGCGTACGCGAAAGCGACCGGGTGTCTGATATGCGGCGGGCTTCGGCCTCGTCAAGCGTGTCCTCGGGTCTGCTCCAGGGGAATCCACGGCAGTCGTCTGCAGCCTCATCCGCTTGATGCGTTAGGGGCTGGTTGTCGGACGGTGCCGTTTTACCACGATATCGAGGTGTGTTCCGTGTCGTCCTCGGGCGATTCAGATGCGAAAGCGCCGAAGACGCGGGCGTGACCCGTCGTCTGGCGGCTTTGCAGTCTCGGCTCCGTTGCTAGTTCCGGCCGGTCCACCGACAGTGCAGCGGGCTTGGGCAACCCGCACGGCGCGACCGAGTCGATGCAACGAAAAAGAGCGAGCATGAACGTGCTTCTTGCCGCACGGCTCCCACTCGTCTTTCGGGAAGGTTGTGCCGTAGCGAGCTCGAACGCCGTCATCTCGGAGTGCAAAATAAGCGTGTTGGGGCGCCTGAAGGTGGCCTCCGCCGCACACAGACTGCGTCCGGCCCGCCGAAGGCGAGGACGGACGCGCAGTCGAACGATTACCTGGTTGATCCTGCCAGTAATCATATGCTTGTCTCAAAGATTAAGCCATGCATGTCTAAGTACATGCCGAAATAAGGCGAAACCGCGAATGGCTCATTAAATCAGTTATGGTTCCTTAGATCGTTTCTTCCTACTTGGATAACTGTGGCAATTCTAGAGCTAATACATGCAGTGAGCCTGGAGCCCTTTGGGTAACGGGTGCTTTTATTAGACCAAGATCGATCGGGTTTCGGCCCGTATTGTGTGGTGACTCTGGATAACTTTGTGCTGATCGCATGGCCACGAGCCGGCGACGTTTCTTTCAAGTGTCTGCCTTATCAACTTTCGATGGTAGGTTACTTGCTTACCATGGTTGTTACGGGTAACGGAGAATCAGGGTTCGATTCCGGAGAGGGAGCCTGAGAAACGGCTACCACATCCAAGGAAGGCAGCAGGCGCGCAAATTACCCACTCCCGGCACGGGGAGGTAGTGACGAAAAATAACAATACGGGACTCTTTTGAGGCCCCGTAATTGAAATGAGTACACTCTAAATCCTTTAACGAGGATCAATTGGAGGGCAAGTCTGGTGCCAGCAGCCGCGGTAATTCCAGCTCCAATAGCGTATACTAAAGCTGCTGCGGTTAAAAAGCTCGTAGTTGGATCTCAGTTCCAGACGAGTAGTGCATCTACCCGATGCGACGGCTCGGACTGAACATCATGCCGGTTCTTTCTTGGTGCACTTCATTGTGTGCCTCGAGATGGCCGGTGCTTTTACTTTGAAAAAATTAGAGTGCTCAACGCAGGCGAGTCGCCTGAATAAACTTGCATGGAATAATAGAACAAGACCTCGTTTCTGTTCTGTTGGTTTTTGGAATACGAGGTAATGATTAAGAGGGACGGACGGGGGCATTCGTATTGCGGCGCTAGAGGTGAAATTCTTGGACCGTCGCAAGACGAACTACTGCGAAAGCATTTGCCAAGAATGTTTTCATTGATCAAGAACGAAAGTCAGAGGTTCGAAGGCGATCAGATACCGCCCTAGTTCTGACCATAAACGATGCCAACCAGCGATCCGCCTGAGTTACTCAAATGACTCGGCGGGCAGCTTCCGGGAAACCAAAGTATTTGGGTTCCGGGGGAAGTATGGTTGCAAAGCTGAAACTTAAAGGAATTGACGGAAGGGCACCACCAGGAGTGGAGCCTGCGGCTTAATTTGACTCAACACGGGAAAACTTACCCGGCCCGGACACTGGGAGGATTGACAGATTGAGAGCTCTTTCTTGATTCGGTGGATGGTGGTGCATGGCCGTTCTTAGTTGGTGGAGCGATTTGTCTGGTTAATTCCGATAACGAACGAGACTCTAGCCTATTAAATAGGTGCGGGGTTCCCAGCACCTTACAACCTTCTTAGAGGGACAAGCGGCTCCTAGCCGCACGAAACAGAGCAATAACAGGTCTGTGATGCCCTTAGATGTCCGGGGCCGCACGCGCGCTACACTGAAGGAAGCAGCGTGTCTTTATCCCTGTCTGAAAAGACTGGGTAACCCGTGGAACTTCTTTCGTGATTGGGATAGGGGCTTGCAATTGTTCCCCTTGAACGAGGAATTCCCAGTAAGCGCGAGTCATAAGCTCGCGTTGATTACGTCCCTGCCCTTTGTACACACCGCCCGTCGCTACTACCGATTGAATGATTTAGTGAGGTCTTCGGACCGATGTCCGGCGCGGCCTTTCGGTTGCGCCGGTCTGTTGGAAAGATGACCAAACTTGATCATTTAGAGGAAGTAAAAGTCGTAACAAGGTTTCCGTAGGTGAACCTGCGGAAGGATCATTAACGGATTGTGAAGGGTGAGCGCCTCAGCTGCGTCTGCGCCCGACACTTTCTGCCGCTGACCCCGTTTGGACGCGGGGTCGGCTTTTCCCCACGGGGCTGCCTGAATGTGGAGCGGCACCCCGTGACAAATTGTTGCGCCCAGCGGACGCCAACACCGCGACCTTGGACGGTCGGCCAGGTGGCGGACGCGGGTACAAACGGCGCAACGCACTCATAGGTCGGCTTTCGACCCGCCACTGCACCGTGGCTCGAAGCGCTCGAAATGCGCGACCCGACCGCTGCGGGACCGCCTAGTACTGTAAACAGGAGCGGCGGAGCGCGAACGGCGAGTCGTGGTTACGTCGGTAGAAGGCGAGGCTGCGCGTTCCCGAAACGCCAGCCGAGTGCCCTCCCGACCGTTCGAGCGTGCAAGAACGAGACCCGACAATCGCGCGGCGACTGCCAAGTACGAGAGGAACGGCACAAGCGTCGGCGGTCGGTCAAGGAACTGGCGATGTGACGGGTCCGCTGTGCACCAGTGCATACCGTCCCGCCGTCCGCGGCAAGCGCCTCCGCGTCCTCGGGTGACGGAGGCTGCCGGTCGGTTCTTGCAGGCGAGGGATCTCGCTGGCACCGGTTCGCGTTGACGCGCGGCCGGTCATGGCACGGCGATGCGACGGCCGAGGTGCGCAGTACTCGATGGAGGAACCGCACGCTCCGATGACCGTCCCGCCCTCCGCGGCGTATGCGTACCGACCGTAATGGTTGCAGCAGCGCCGGCCGGCTTTTGAATTCGCCACACGAAACACGGTGCGAGATCGCGGTTAGGGGAGCGTCGACGTTGCCAGGCGTTTTGCTTGCTGCCGAGGGAAAGGCGGCACGGCCACGTCGCGCTCGTCGCGATTAGCGGGTCTGCGCGCTTTGGGAAGGTGCCGCAACGACTTGCCGAAAGAGGAAGCACGGAAGAACGAGGGACTTGGACGTCCCGACAATTGAACGCACTTGCGGCCAGGCCCTTGCTGGCTTCGTTCTTCCGCCTCGAGTAGGCTCGTACGCGGCTCCGGCGCCGAAAGTGGTCCTTGGCACCGACTTCGGTGGACGTGGGAAGTGCCGCGCAAGTACGGCGCGCCTGGCTCCACCTGTTGGCTAAAGTAGGCAGCCGGATCGGCATTTTGGTGTGCGGTGGCAAACCGTGGATGCGAAAAAAGCTTGTGCGATTTCGTGGAACAAAAAGCGGGGGTCCCCCTTTTTATGCGGAGGAGACCGACCCGCCTGCCGTGGTGAACCGCGACGCCACGGTAAAAACGGGAGAGGCTTGTCGATGGGACCGTGCATCCCGCGCTCCACGGAGGCCGGGAGGCGGCCGCCCGAGGAAATGTGTAGCCGTCGAGGCCCGCATCTGCGTGCACTCTTATCCAAATGGGTGTACCGCAGGCATTTTCTGGTTAGGCGGGCCAATGAGAGCGAGCACACAACGATACCTACGGGTCCGGCTTGGAGAACCGGCTTCGACGCCTCCCGAGTATTTATAGAGGGGTGGACCACGAAAGCACTCGCAAGTAGCGAAAGCGAAACGCCGTCCGAAACACACCGTTTGCTCGATTTGCGGCAGCCGAAAAAGGCGCGGCAGAGTTTTGGAGTCCAAGCGTGCGCTGAAAAGCGCCCTTCTTGGCCACTGTTTGGCCGAGTGCCAGAAACGTTTGGTTTTGACTGTACGGAATTGAACAAACACTTTTTCACGACTCTAAGCGGTGGATCACTCGGTTCTCGGGTCGATGAAGAACGCAGCCAGCTGCGAGACTTGGTGTGAATTGCAGGACACACTGAGCACTGATTCTTTGAACGCACATTGCGGCCTTGGGTCTTCCCTTGGCTTCGTCTGTCTGAGGGTCGGATCACATATCAAGAGAGCCTTCGGCGCACAAGGGAACGTGAGCCGTCGACTCGTTTTGACCGCGTC
>NW_027465395.1:0-29042 GCF_043290135.1 Rhipicephalus microplus | reverse complement strand
GGCCTCGGGTTCAGCTGTGGTTTGCGATGTTGTAAGACGCTCGGCCCATACTGATCTGAGAGGCTACCATGCTGATTATTCTGAAATAGACTTAGTACAGACATTAAACATTTCAAAATTATCTTAAACAGCCCGTGCCTCTAAAAAATACCATCATGAAATGTTTCTGACGCTTTTATTTTATGGGTGCACTTCTGCAAACAAATGAAAAGAAGATGCATCTGATTTGAAAACACCGCCCAACTTAGTCGACCATCCTTGACGCGATGACTGGTTCTATTGTAACCAATATAACGCAGCGCGTAGAGGGGTGTATTTGAATTTTTCGTACTGTTGGCTCCTTCGATAGGGGGGTGTCACCGGAGCTCGGGAGAATCCCGAGTTTTCGCAAAACTCGGCTGATCCTGCATAGCGCCCCCAACCACTATAGTCTTACGCATGGCCAACGATGCTTTTTGGCTCACAACAAAAGATGCTAGCGCCTACACCGAAATATATGCGAAACGATGCTTTTAACGGCGTCATGTTAAACGAAAGTTTTGAAGATCGCGACACCCGCTGATAAACGGACGTTGCTTCTGCATCTTTGCCATCTACACTCACATTTTCCGCGTAGCTCTTTGCGTGCTCACTATTACAAAAGGTGACAGAAAATGTTAAAGCACGCAAAAAATTTCTGAAACTCCACTAGTACTTGACAAATTGTAACCTTCTTTCGTGGCAGTTTATCCTTTAGGCGATAAACTAATTTAATGAAGAAAATATTTACTCGGAAAGTGTTGTAGAGAGCCTTAGGGATGCTCATTCAGGGCGACCCAAGGGAAAGCATTCGTTATTTTGATTGGTTTATTTATAACAATGTTGCAATCTGTGAGAAAATAAGGAAACCAATGACTTATATTGCTGAGAAAAAATAAGAGAGAAGGCTTTCCGATGAATTAATTTAGTATCTTGTGATACTTTGTACGCACGAAATTTAGTGATGCTATACATAAGAAGCAATAAAATATACTTGTAAATAGAACGTACTAGGGAAGTGTGTTGGATCGCCATGCCGTGAAAGAAAGGCGTCTGGGCAAAGAAGGAGAAGAAGTAGATACGTCGACCAGGCATGCCTCCGGTTTGCCACCCTAGCCAAAAGGTATGTGAATAAGGAACCAAAAGAACGGAAGAAGATTCAAGGAAGTGATACCACTACAACACTTGCATGGCTGTCTATCAGGCATACGATCAATCGGAGGGGTCAGCCAATTTTAGGTGCATGTGTATCAATGCTTTTTAGAACTTTGAAAGCTTGTGACGCGTTCGGCTACAGTACCACGATATTATTAGCACGAATAGCATTATCTGGCTAGCAAATCAACTTTTCGTTGAGCACTGAGCTGCCTTCGGCGCATTTCGCTGGATATGTTACGAATACTGCAGCCGCGCTCTACCAAAACGGCTTGGCTGGATACATCCTGAACACTGAACTTCCCGCGCGCGCCGATCACAGGCTAGCCGCGTCAACCAGCCGCGGAGTTCCTTTGAACACCAACAGATGGTTCTGTTCTCCGCGAGTGCACCGAGGTAAAAACGGCGGGAACTTTGAAGCCGCATTAGCTGGATGGCGTACGCCCGAGGTTGGCATGTACCTCCATTTGAACGATCACACAGTTGCATTGATTGCTGACTTAATTCCCCGCGCAACCACGCAATAAGACAAGAAATGAGTATGCAAACAAGTAATGGTACTTGAATAACCTGGGTGCAATTATCATAAAAAGCACCACTTTTTTAATAAGGAAATCCTATATCTACTTTTGTTGCCGGAGTTTATACAGGATTTCGTGTGCCTGCATGCTCAGTTTCACCAGTAATGTCCTATTTGAGTACTTCGGTATCTCGAGCGCAGAGCCAGTGCAGTCGACGCGGCGGTCGTCGATCCCAAAACCAGTTGCACGGCCCAGAAAACGGACCCGAGAGGCAGTATGACATGCTTATTTATTCGATAGCTGTCCAATCTATATTTGTGCGCAAGCTCAGGCATGCGTCTGGCTACTTCTTTACCATACACAAATATAAACTGGTAATAGGAACTTACTTGTCTGTGTGTATACTACTGTTACAGATGCGCTACTGCACCATTCTTTTTTAGCAAGAAGTTGTACAATAAAAAAAATTTGCAAATGTGAACTTAGTATGTTCAGTGAAACGAACATGACACACTGTGTGCATAATTGTTTAAGTACGGCACATAGTTTCTTGAAACTCACGGCTGTTTGCATGTACACTATGGATATTTATAAAGGGAACATGCGAGTGCGTGGCCTGCGCGCTCACGTGTTCCCATTCACAAAAATTAACAGAGTGCCAACCTTCACAGCGGATGCTTCCTGCACTTTATTTGCGTGCAGATTTTTTTTAGCTAATCGCACTTCGTTTCTCGTTTTATGTTCTTACGTTACTCCTAATAGCTGTTAAGGTTGCCCCTGATCTTCTCATTTAATATAAGAAACAGCAGCCTGTTTTTAAAACATTTCCCAGCAGGTACACTGCGAACACCCACGCTAAACGTTCCTTTGGGTCGAGCCAATGGCGCTACCACATACCCTGAGCAGATGTATAGCTTGCGTTAGAAAGGCCACGTCACTCACTCTACAGGCACGCTGCTCATCTTTTGAGTGGAGATATCTTCTGAGTAGTGTTCTACAGTCCCCCCCCCCCCCCCCGAAAAAAGAATACACAACACCCTTCAGCCTTTTTAATCTACAGTGACTGTTCTGAGTGAGATCGATAAGCCAGCGTTTGTCATTGTTCCTTGGTCCTGCTCCAAGTTCTCCTTTTTTTGTTGTTGTTGAAACGTGGTGAATCACTCAATTTGACAAATTTGTATGTCTTTCGCTTGTCATCGAGGGCGCTGTTCGGTTGAAAATTGGCGATAGGTCCTGCTTACAATGAAAATGACGCTTTAATATCCCACGAAGGCCACACAGCAAGGACACCGAATTCTACAACCAGCGGTGCCAGTACTCCATTGTTGACATCCAAGCTTCAATTTAAAGCTACGAACTGTGACCCCCCTGGTCTCTCCCACTCTTTGAAGCTCTTTCTCGTGGTGCCTTGCTTATTTCACAAATTGCGCACAGATTCAATATCAACGGTGCGCGAAAGCAGCATCATTAGTCACGACGACCAAATGCAAATATTGTGTCACTTTCATAAAAGTCTACATTAGCACGTATGTTTTCATAGCACATCTTTCCGATGATGTACGGTAAGTATACGAAAGTTCTTTGAAATCTAATCAGTTATTGCTTTTATTTTACATTCATGCACGAATTTTATTGCAGCAAAAATATACTTATAACCATCGTAGGCAAGTTCAGGGTGCAATTCGAAGTGCGCATTCAGTAAAATAACACGCAATAAAACTCCTAAATCCCTAGATCCTACTATCGACCAGAGCAGACGTTTGGGCTATTAGGTTTGCATTTCACCTTCCCGCTGAAACTTCCACTCAAATATGTCCACTTCCCGCACTTACATTCCGTTTTATTACCGTTTGTTCGACAACATTCAGCAAAGAAATTTATGTTTAGAGGGCCGCCTGAAGTGATTAAAACAGGGAGCTAGAGACTCCAAAAACCAGCAGAGTTTAAATAGTCCTGATGCACCAAAGTTCATATTCTAGAACAGAAATTTGCACCTCCCCCCCCTTACGCACACACACGAAAAAAATGTGTTTAGACAACCCATTTATTGTATTAAACATTGCAGCGCAAGCACGAAAGTGCTAGAAGAAAAGCGAATGGAGGCCGAGGAACGGTAGGCACAGATAACAACACGAGCGCCATATTTATTATGACTGTTTAATTTGACTTCTTCTTTTAACATCACAGACTCAGCGCATACGAGGAAAATTTCAGTAGGTTTTTGAAGAGGAATGAGGCCGATTTATTCACAATTTGGTACGGGACTTCGCTGATAATTCGAAGCTGATCACCTTTTTATAAAGCTGTATATTGGAAGCTTTATAGCATGAAACTAGGAATAATATATACAATGCGAAAAACAAATGTACAGTTAAGTAAACATTGGTGTTATATTCTTGAACTCATCTATGGTGCACTCATGTGTCATTACATCCCTAATTAAAAGTTATTTTACATTTCACAGTGTTAGCAGTCGTGAATGGAATGAAATAACTTAATGACCAGCAAGTAGCGCATCAGCGTGCCTAAAAGGTTCGCACGTTCAGACTGGAAGGCCTCATCGCGGGCTTCAGTTTCCAAGGTGTTTTTAGTAAACAATTACCTACTATTCGTGTTCGCTCGTTCTCTAAAGTTGACAGAAGCTTTCTTCTCTGCATGCTTAGCCTTCGTTTCAATGTTTTCCTCCATTTTATGTGAATAAAATAAAGATAAAAATAAACAGTGTAACAGAATAAATCAGACAACTCTACAATCTGCAGTTTGACGTTCACAGTCAGGGCACCGAAGCAATAAGGCGAAAAAAGCTAGCTTTACAAAACAACAAAGGACCTGCAAAATAAAAAAAAGAAATCACGACACATAAATGCATCAAAATCAAGAAAGCAGGCACAATTGGTTGAGCTCTCAAAGCTGAGAAACAGTAAGAAAAAAATTGTATTCGAAGCTACGCTCTAAAATCACAGAAAACGAGTGATAAAAGAGACCAAACATGTAATACGCAAGTGAGATGCTTGTCAGAGCAGATGAGGTATAGGGTGTAATATAGCGACAACGAACACATCAATGTCATAGATATTGTAGGGGCAGCTGATAGGTTTCATGTTGAACAGTATAGTACTCACATGAGTCGCGTGGTTGGATGTAGCAACCAAGTGATTACAGAGTCGCTATCTCTACGAATGTTTTCCAAAATTCTTATCTGTCGGAGAAAAGTAGAAAAAATGGAAGGCGAAAAAAACAAAAATCAAGCTAATAAAAGATTTAAATTGTTATTCTTCCAAAAACTGTAATATCTTTTGCAAATGTGCCGGGTGATCTTCTAGTGTTTTCAGGCGATCAGTAATGTCGACTCGACTCTGCTGCACTAAAGATACTAAAAAATCCAGTGCATGCATCTAGTAATGCAGGACGTTTTTGTTCTTCTGCCTTCTGGTAATTGCTTTCAGAAAAAAAAATTATACCTAAGCGAGACTGAAGGGGATCTTGAGCAAGCACTACAAACCAAACACGCAGAGACAAACCTTGAGATTACTCGCGGTGTTCGTGCGTTCTTTTCTTGTCCTTGGCCCCAATTACTGGGAGCGCGTCTTGTAATGAAAGCAAACGTAATACACTATGCAGCTTTACTTACCTTTCAGAAAGAACCTCATTCTATCATGGGAATCGTAAAAACGCGCTTCAAAAACCAGTTTTTAATATAATATTACGTCCGACATTTTCCTTCCTCTTGTAAACTATGTATGTGCAATGCACGACATGATCTCATCTTGTTGATGTCCAAGGCTCATGTTGGAGAAACGGTGCCATGGGAAGCCCATTACTGACCACTTTTGTTAAACTTGCGGCAATAATATCTGGTAAGTGTACGCAAACTAGCCCCTATAATACAATGAAGTTGCTAAGTAAGAAAAAGTTCGCGTGATATTGACTATAACAGCAACATGATTGGATAAATTCCCAGCGCTGAAAGAAGAGGAGAGGAAACAAGAATAGTGACGCATAACTTGTCTGCTTCTTTTTCCTGTCACCGTTTTTCAGCGCGTATACATTAACTCTCGGGTATATGCCAATTGTAAACAGCAGCTGTATTCTTTGAGGAAACTGTATGTCGACTGGACACCACTGAAGCAATTCCACACTGCTTTATCGTGTATGGTTAGGTGTGGCATTCACCAGATATTATTCCTTTCGCACTAAGACGGCAGACAACGCTCTCTGCGGTGCCTTTCGTTACGAGGAGACGCTGTCCGGTATATGATGTTCAAGAACATTTACTGGCATTCGTTCTAGGGCACAGTGAGAATAGACAAATATCTGTTGAGTCTTCTTTTAGATGTCTTCCCAC
Source organism: Rhipicephalus microplus (assembly GCF_043290135.1). Classification (NCBI taxonomy): domain Eukaryota; kingdom Metazoa; phylum Arthropoda; class Arachnida; order Ixodida; family Ixodidae; genus Rhipicephalus; species Rhipicephalus microplus. The sequence continues at coordinate 23,003 of NW_027465395.1, read as the reverse complement.
AGGGGACATCGCAACTTAAGGCGACCAAGAAACTCCCGAAGTTTCTAAGTAAAAACTAATTTGTGCAAGCAGCTGTAACAGCAATGTCTCGTACCACGGGAGCGTGATGGGCATGTAACTGACTGCATATTTGTTTGTGTGCTGTGTTATCTTTGTCTCTTTTTGCACTATTTTCTCTACCTCTTTCAGTCTCCCCGTTCCCGTTCACAGGCTGGTTAGCCTCCCCTTCTTTCTTTCTCTACCATTAATTTTCTTTTTAGCCAGATTAAATAATTCGCAATGTTTAATCGAGGATTGAGTAAATAGATGTCGGCTGCTGCCGTTTCCGATAATCACTAGACACTGAATCCAAAGTTGCAGCCCGCCCAGTTGGATCTATCTATCTATCTATCTATCTATCTATCTATCTATCTATCTATCTATCTATCTATCTCTCTATATATCTAGTCGCCTAAATCTGGGTGGTCTCGTGATCACCCCCTTAACTTGGAGCAAACCAAAATTGGCATAGGAGCGTAAGATGGCTTTACGAATATGACCCGCAGGTCATGATTCTAATATGTCACAATCCTAAGATTGGCACATACTTCCGGGCAGGTATTGATGATTTGTGGGGTTTAACGTCCCAAAACCACCATATGATTATGAGAGACGCCGTAGTGGAGGGCTCCGGAAATTTAGACCACCTGGGGTTCTTTAACGTGCACCCAAATCTGAGCAACACGGGCCTACAACATTTCCGCCTCCATCGGAAATGCAGCCGCCGCAGCCGGGATTCGAACCCGCGACCTGCGGGTCAGCAGCAGCCGAGTACCTTAGCCACTAGACCACCGCGGCGGGGCCTCCGGGCAGGTATGTGTCACTGGTATGCGGGCATGGGGCCACAGGTGATTGACAGTTTCTATCTACCCAGAAACGGCGAGTACGGACATGGGTAACTTTAACGCGTGAAAAAAGCCGACATTGGCGGTGTTCCCCCCGACGAATGCAAAGAATAGACATTGGCGGTGTTCCCCCGACGAATGCAAAGAATAAATGTCGGGGTGCCAGCAGAAATCGAACCCTAGCATTCTGCTTGGCGATCAAGTATTCTGCCGCAGAGCCACACCAGGTCTCGGAATTGTTTTTCAAGTAGGCCGCAATGTTCGCGAAACATCAGTTGTGGTTGCAGTGGTGGCTATTCAATCTTATAAACACAACAAACATAAGCGTGCGCATGGGGGAGAGAGGGGAATCAGAGGGGGCGGAGGCCCCCGCAGTCACCTTATAAGTGGGGGGGGGGCGCAACGTCAGCCCCATACATTGACATAATGTATGGAGGGGGAGAGCTGTGACGAACTTTTGCTCCCCCTGAAGGGAGATCCTACGCACGCATATATGAGTACATAAGTACTCATAGGCGTGCTAAGGATTTAATTGTTCTGGCAGTGAAATATCTGTGATGAGTATAGCAAGCGTAGTAATAAAGAATAAAAGTAAACAGCTCTTTAAAACTAACGGACAATGCGATGTGATGGTATGTAACGTGAATGCAACCACTCAAAATAGCCCGTAAAACAAGGGGCGCTATAGAGAGTGCACATTACATGAAATTCAGATTTGCCACGACCAACCGCATGATTACTTTATGGATGCATGTAAAGCGTGGCCTGGATGACCCGCCATGCAGGCCACACTAGTGAAATTTCAAAGTTCTGGAATTGTTAATCTTCCCGGTAGAAGGCCACGGTATGAACAGAGTGTGCGGAATCCACGGCACGGCAAAAACGACAGTGCCGACGAGAATTAAGCGCGAGTAAGAGACAGGAGAAATGTAGGCATTCGGGAAAACACGTGGCCCTGTGTGTCTACGTGTACCTGCATTTGCACTGCGTTTAACTTGCGCTACCAGGAGACCTAGTGTTGATGGGTTACCAAAAGCCACATAGCGTCGCTCTTCATCAGGAAACCACAACATCAACAGAGCATGCAGCTACGTAGGTGCACGTATTAAAGCGAAAGCCGCAGATGATTCATCCAACGTAAAATTGACCATCAGCGTCGGCATAGGTGGCGTTACCGCGAGGGATGCGAACAATCATCGGCAGTGACTACAGTGATGGGGCCCGTCAGCGCAGTACTATCGCCGCGTTGAGGGAGAGGCCAGTTGCCATAGGTGATACTGTGGTGATTTAGTCAGGGGGCTTGTCTTAACAGCCGGGCCACATCACCATCACAATTGACGGGCCCCATCACCGTAAGGCAGGGACTACTGTAACAGGGCCTGTCAGCGTGTTTCAACGTAAAAATTGGGGGAACCGTCAGCGCAGCAAAATTGTGAAAATGAGGGCGCCTGTCACCGTATAGTGTAATGGAAAAAATGAGACAGCCGTTACCGTAAGTTTGCAGTCATTTTATACTATATTGCCATGTCCGTGCGGCTTCTATAAGCGCCCCAAGCCACTACAAAAAGGGTAGTGCTACAGATCACCAGATCAAGATTTAACTTCTCTCTCTCTTCTTTTTTTTTTGTTGAAGATTCGTCGACATTGACGTTACTGGGAAGTCATAATTTTTATTTTCAGAAGAAAATCGTGTTGCTGCCTGCGGCAGTTGTTATACAGCCATACCGCATAGATTTCGAAGTGCCATGGGCAGTGCGTGACGCGTTATTGCTATGCAACGTCGGTTCTAAACGCGCAGAACAATTAACCGTTTCTGTTGTTTTTTTTCGCTTTTTCATATAGTTTTCAATAATTTTACTTCTTTTAAACAATATTCATCTTCCACACTGCTTCACAGAGGAGCGATGGGAGAAGCCGCTGGCCAGCGAGAACCTGAGGATCAGCTGAGTCGAGCTGACTGACCGCACTCGCAGAATGCCTGCCGCAGCGGAGCCCGGTCTGAGCTGCCCTCCCCGCAAGCTCTGTAGCACTAATACAAATAACTTTCCATCAGTATCATTACAAGCGCTCAGACACTACCGAATCGAGTCAGTAAGCCACAATAATGTCACATTAGCAAGGTATACTCCTTCGTAGCAGCGCTACAATTTCAGCGACAGACTGCGTCATCGTAGAGCCGCGAGCGCTGTCACTGAAGTGGTTGAAGCAGTTTTTATTGTTTTTGTTATTCACTACTTCGCGAGGTGACGGCACTTAACTCGCTACAGCTCCCTTCCCTCAGCGTAGGATAAGCACGCTGCTAGACGAACGTTCATTTTTGCGTATTCGTTTTGTCAACTAGGTCACACTTTGCGGTTTATATTCAATCCCGAACAGCACCAGCCGGCCTTGAGATGCCGCCAGGAAACCGGCCACGTCTTCAGCGTGTTTTCATTTAAATCGTCGAGAATGATACGAAAGACACCTCGATCCCACGTGAAAAGCATCGTCCCCATGGATGGGAAAACAGCTACAAAGAGCGCAATCGTAACATGAGTATTTACCACACCATTGATTGACTGGTTGATATGTGGGGTTTAACGTCCCAAAACCACCATATCATTATGAGAGACGCCGTAGTGGAGGGCTCCGGAAATTTCGACCACCTGGGGTTCTTTAACGTGCACCCAAATCTGAGCACACGGGCCCACAACATTTATGCCTCCATCGGAAATGCAACCGCCGCAACCGGGATTCGATCCTGCGACCTGCGGGTCAGCAGGCGAGTACCTTAGCCACTAGACCATCGCGGCGGGGCATTTACCGCACCGTGGAGAGTTCGCATGTCTACCAACGTTTTTACTGAAAAGAACATATTGATGGGACGAAAGCAACGTGCACATGCCTTGTAAAAAAAAGTCAATTTGACATCATGAAGTTTGTGTATTTTTTTCCAGGCGAAGTATTCCCGGATGCGTGCGTATTTCTATATTGGGACTTACTGGGACGTACACCAATTACAGACTACAGTCCTCAATGCTGGAACACACGTTCATCCGCAATGCGTTTTACGTTTAGCATCAGCGCACATGTCCTGCATACGCAGCGACACAGAAATTACGTGATATTAAACTGAGGCACACATTATGTGTAGGATAGATAACAGATGATTATTTGTAGCGGTGGAATGAATGCCTAGGGATGCGAAACGCAGTCGAGGGTAGCTGATGGGGAGGACAATAAATTAAGAAATGTGCAGGCATACATTGGCACATATGATCAGCCAGGGCAGTGTCAATCGGAAATCTATAGGAAAGGTCTTCGTCCCCCATTGAACGGTTGATGGTTGTGACCGAAGAATAATCGCGATTATATTTTTTCAAAACATTCAAGAGAACATTAAACAATGTACTTGGTCAGTGCGACCTGCATCGAGGTCGCGCTCCAACGACGCATCAAGGATCGCCCACTGTGTCTAACAAAAACGACGCGCACAGCAACTTCACTTTCTTTAAGGAAAAAAAAAACTTCTTCAGAGCAATATAGCCAATGTTCGAGCATTACCTAGAAAAAAATCAAGAAAAAAGTTGACGAAGCAAGGATTGATCTGATGAACTGCAGCACTACTGCTAGTTCAACAGCATGTCAACCCACACCATCGAAAACGCACGAGGACCACATCTAAAGGTATAGCAGATCACGCGAACGGGCCCCTTCATTTCTATCATTATACTCTACGCTGACGGGCCCCCTCACCATAGTCACCGCTTTATGGTGACCGGACCCGTCAATATAGTTGCATCACTATTATGATGGGGGCCCGTCACTATTACTATTTGACTACGTTAACGGGCCCCCTCACTCTTACGATAGTGCTGTGCCGAAGGGCCCTGGTCACCGTATAGTCAGTGCCAAAATCATCATCACGCTATCACGTCACCATGACGTCACACGCCGTTAAAATTTGTGATGCCACCATGAAGTCATGGCATGACATCGTCTCTTGGTCGAAGGTTGGCCGATTATGGATGCAGCGCAAAACCAAGTGTACGTTAGTCAGCCTAGTTTTGTTGAAGTGAAGCACCCAATACGACTCGTCGTATTCTCAGAGACCGCAGAATTCCCGTTATCGGAAATAATTGCTAAAATAGACGTGAAAGGTTTCACTGCAGCTTACTTCTTAGAAATGTCACCTACCTATTATGCACATTATAACTGTACCAGCCACTGTCACACCGCGGTAATGTAGTGGCTATTCGGCTGCTGACCCGCCGGTCGCGACATCACATCCCGGCTGCAGCAGATGCATTTTCGATGGAAGCAAAAATGCCGTAGACCTTTGTGCTCAGGTTTCGGTGCACGTTCAAGAACCTCGGGTGATCGAAATTTCCGGAGCCCTCCACTACGGCGTCTCTCATAATCATGCGGTGGTTTTAGGACGTTAAACCCCGCCTATCATCAACTGTACCAGCCACTAAAATATGCATTCAGAGCTAGAAGTAAGTCGAGCTCATATTCACGTCAGCATTTTTCGATATACATGACTGCAATGCAGTCGCTGTATACAATCCGTTCTAAAAGATAACAATGAGGCGTTCAGCACGACTACGTACAGAAAACAGGAAATGTTACATAGCTCAAGAGTCTGTTAACTTCACGATTCTTTTATTCGATAACTTACAAAAGGGTATCTTGAACGGCCAGTTGGTGCATGATACTCACTGGAAACAGCACTGGATTGGGACGAGAAGAATTTGCGGTCTAGTGGCTAAGGTACTCGGCTGCTGACCTGCAGGTCGCGGATTCGAATCCCGGCTGCGGCGGCTGCATTTCTGGGGGAGGCGGAAATGTTGTAGGCCCGTGTGCTCAGATTTGGGTGCACGCTAAAGAACCCCAGGTGGTCGAAATTTCCGAAGTCCTCCACTACGGCTCTCATAATCATATGGCAATTTTGGGACGTTAGACCCCACATATCTATCAATCGAGAATTTGCGCTAGTTGTTCGTAAGCACTCATGTAGTGTGTTACTGCTTCTCTTCTAATTCCGGTGCTGTTTTCACTTAGTACAATGACTTACGACGGCTTGAAATGACGAAATAATAATTCATTGACGTTCACTTGCCTAATCCACAATATTACAATTATTCACACCGTCGCGGGGAGACTGGAATAATTTTAATCAAGTGGGGTTCTTTAATGTGGTATTCTTGCATTTCGCTCCTACCGAAACGCGGTCGCCATGGCTCGGAATCGAACCCGTGTCCTCGAGCTTAGCAACGCGACACGTTACGTTCTAAGCTACCGCGGCGGGCTAAAAAGATATTACGTTAACAAAGTGTCACGCCCAGACAGTAAGGTTGTTTTTCAAATGCATACGCTGGAGATTACAATCAGATGCAACGTCACCACGTTTTTTTTTTTTATCTGAGTGGATTCTGGGCACCACCGTCTTCTCAGCATATGCATTAGTGCAGTCGGTCGACTTTCGTTATCTTTGCGCTTACAGCTCATCTGATAACTAACGGGCGCACTTCTTGGGAATCGTGTGGAAAGTAAACGCAGTGTTCGGGTGTTGCAGACAGCATTTGAAAACGAAGCATCATGAAGAGGGTTTTATTCCTTGCCATAGCTTTATTCGTAGTCATTATATCAAGTAAGTTAAATGGTTTACCGCAATTTGTATGTTGATGTTAATAGAAGTTCGCAAAGAATTCCTACTTGAAGTTTCGTAATGGTAGTTGTACTAGTCAATCTCCATCGTTTGCTCTTACAAGGTAGGCCGAAGTCAAGTATAGTCAGCTTTAACCGCAAATATGTTGATTTATATATACGCAGACACCCAAAATTTATATCGTACCTTCTCGGCTGTCAATACAGTGCCACCCACTTCTCTGTAAACAGTCGCTGTACTGATTGCGTGAAAGTGAAAACTATTGTTCATTCCTCCACACAGCTGTAGCTCCAGAATGCCAGCGAAGAGACTATGGCCGAAGTAGCTTCGTGTGTGTATGCAACGTGACGTACTGCGACTACATCGGTGACATCGGACCTTTGCACAACGGATCCGCGGTTGCATTTGAGAGCACCAAGGATGGTTTGAGGTTCGCTAAGACTACGATACCACTGAGCAGGACACCGGTTGATGGTTAGTTTTGCTTGCTTTCGTAATTTTTCCTGCTATTCAAATACACCAACCACACAGTCATTTCCGCGTGTGCTCAGAAAGAAACATTATTTTTATATTTATTTACTTATTTATTTATTTATTTATTTATTTATTTATTTATTTATTTATTTATTTGATGATTACCAGTCAAACATCGCTAAGTCAAAGTTCTATAATTTAGTGCTATGTTCTTGCTTTGTCACTTAAAATTAACAAGAATGTCTTTATGAATTTCAACAGCACCAATGACATTGCACTTTTATACGTTCCTGCCGAACAAACAGCATTTGCCGCTGGTCATATTGCTTCTATCCAAAGAAGCACCTCATGAACATGCATAAGTGAAAGACATGGGTATTTTTTTTATTCATTATTGCTCCACAGATGGAAACAACGAAACTCTCCTGATTGTGATCGACTCTTCAAAAGAATACCAGAAAATTTTTGGGTTTGGAGGTGCATTCACTGATGCCGCCGGAATAAACGTGAAGTCTCTTCCGACGAACATGCAAGACGATATTCTCAAGTCTTACTACTCAAAAGAAGGTAACGACTGCGAAAACTATGCATTGGTTTCGATGTAAGCAAAGATGCATGAATTGGTTGAATTTGCAATGATATATATGTGAAGTGATGTTAGTTTTGGCGGATCGTGCAATTTTTTCCCTTTGCTAAATCTGTTAAAGTTGGCTCTCCGATGATTCTTTGTGCAGGAATGATGCTGACATAATCCAAAGCGTAACTGAAGGCACAGAGTGGGGCGTCCAGAGTTGAGATTTCACCGAAATCTTCTTTATATTTGACATTTATCATTGTTGTAGCCCATTTTTTTATTATTATGCTTGTGCTGCCACATTCATGCATAATAATTGAAAGCGTACGTTATTCGAAGCGTATGTTTGTTGCCCTGAGTGTTTTCATGAGAAGTTTGTTGTTTTACTTTATGAATATTACGCTTTACTGCTTGTGACAAAACCAGAAGTCATCACAGTGTAATTGAATAATAATACGAGTTTATAATTAGGATGAAAGTATGCCTTCTCAAATATCTCCCTCAACACTACCCGCCTGTCTGAACGTAACAATGGCCGCTTTGAAGGCTATCACGTGCCCTTGCAATAACACCTTTGTGTCGGCAGTGGAAATTCGGCTATAAACGACCCCACAAGGAAAGGCGGAATGAACTAAGAAAGCTGTTCCCTCTTATAAAACATGCCTCTCTATACAGGAATTGGGTACACCATAGGCAGAATTCCCGTGGCCAGCTGTGACTTCTCTGCACGCAAATATACGTATGACGACTCACCAGGTGACTTCGAGATGAGCAACTTCACTCTCGCTCCAGAGGATTTCGACCTCAAGGTACTAAATTATCTTTAAAAAACATTAATGTGAGCATTCGAAGGCCTTATTGATTATAGATTTATAAACATTTAACAAACGAGTTCGACTTTTTCTTTTCAAAATGATCAGGAACGCATGCTCCTTACTTCACGTGGTGGTTCGTACGAATGTATTTTGAAACAAAAGATATTTTGATGTTCCTTTGGATGAGAAGGCATCCAAACAAATCAATAAAAATGCACCACATGTTAGTAAAGAATAATCTCTCAAGAAAGTACGAATGAGGGGGACTGACGAAGAGCTCCGTTCTTTGTAAAACAAAACCTGATCAAACCAACAGAAAGCGAGTTTAATTAAGGGAGATTCATATGAAATGTTTCTTCTTTAGAAAGACTACAAAGTTCGTTAACAAAGCCCTCGATAACTTGTTTCGCAGATTCCGTACCTTAAAAAAGCCTTGTCTCTGTCAAGCGAACCCGCGTGGTTCTTCGGAAGCTCCTGGAGCAGCCCCGCGTGGATGAAAACCAACAACGCGCTTGAAGGGCGAGGGTTTCTAATCGGTGAACCAGGTGGACCATACTACAAGGCCTGGGCAAAATATTACGTCAGGTATAGCATGTTCGCAATGACTTCGTAACAGCATCGCCCGCACTAACACGAAAAGTGTTTTCATTCTATCCGCTCCATGCTAAGCAGGATTTGTGAATTCGAAGGCCATACTGAGACTAATGAAGTATCTTGCAAAAGAAGAAGATAATAATAATAAAAATAGCGTAAGAGAGTGTACAGGTGTATCTGTTCAAGGGTGTGTTATCTTCCTCCATGACACACGTAGAAAAGTAAGAAGGAAAAACCACGAGATAATAAATGTGCACAAAGTAGTACACGGTAAACAGCTTAACTGTTTATGGAAGACGTATGTGCACTTGTACACAGACGTTGCACATGTGCATATATTTCCTTAGCTTACCCAGTTAAGTCAGAACATTTTTTAACATGAGCAAACTAGTAATCAAACCACTGTATTGAGTTCATCCAACCGCACAAAACAAACTTCAGTGACGTTCACTTAAGATGCGGACACGATAGAGGTCGCACATGAAGTCTAGAAAAAATATATGCTGTAATTGTCAAGTATTATGTTACCATTGATCAGTCCGCATACTGCATGTCTCAGTTTCTGTGCAATCTTCAATGTTACTTTACTCCAGATTCATACAGGAGTACGAGAGGCTCGGAGTTCCCATCTGGGGTTTGACGACACAGAACGAACCAACGACCGGATTTGTGCCGGGGTTCCGATGGCAAACCCTGGGCTTCTCTGCCAACCAGCAAAGAGACTTTGTCAAACTCGACCTGGGACCTGCTCTAGCGGATGCTGGTTATGGCGTCGACAAACTGCAGCTCATGATCCTCGACGATAATCGCATCGTTCTTCCTCACTGGGCAGACGTGGTTTGTAACACACCTTCCTGAAATCCGTTATGAATTTGCTGCCACCTTAGTACTTAGTATGCACGAATCATGTGCTCAGCAGTATTAAAAGGTCAGACGTGCTTCTCTGCTGAACATATTTAAGGGTTTGATTAGACTATACAGATGCATCAACAAACACTACAATAGACCGTCTACCAGCACTGCGGGCGTCGACATGAGTGACTCCGGATATCATCACGACTTGATGTAGCCATATGACGCTACCAGATGATATCGTCACTTGATGATAGGCGGGTCGATGACAGAGGCTGTGCAAAACCAGGTAAAGGGCAAAAATCAATGCAATGCCCCTGTTCCTGGAGGCAATACCAAATCATGTTAGGCACCGAAAACTTGCGGAGATGAAAGGGGTAAAGGGTCAGATAAAGAAGATCGCTTTCGCCATTACGTAGTATTAGCAGAACGCATAAAAGAATGAACTCTAGATGCGAAGCATCTTAAGGCCGAGTTCAATCTGGTGCGTGGCATGACCACCCTTACTGCGCATGCGCATGTCTCCGCCACTCCTCTCCTACGCTCCCCCTTTCTCACCTGGAAACGCCGACGTCGGCAGTCTCTGCTAGCCTACGCTTGCTCTCCCTCTCTCTTCCCTAGGCGTCCCTCGCCACGGCATTTACACACCCATTGCGCATGCGCGTTCCCTCCCCATCTTTATCATCTCCTACGCTCCCCCATCTATCGCCTCGTAACGCCAACACAGGTTAGCATCCATGAGGCGGGCACCGTCCACTAACGAGTTTTTTTGTTTGTTTATTATTGAAAAATAACCGGCTGCTCGCGCTGCACGGCAGTTCACTGGACACCCCGTAGATATGGGCTGTGGATCTTGACCTCCAAGGTGGTGCCGGTGGGAAATTTCTACTGGCCGTTGTTAAACAATAAAAATTCGCAGCTTGCGCGTAAACTACAATCGGCCGGACTGGGGGAGGGGGGCTCTTTGTGTGCAATCAGTCTTTTCTCATTGCCCATTAGCAGCGATCGGCAAGTTCCAGTAGGAAACACTGATTCATCACGGCGTGCTTTGCGCCTCCCCAGATTTCACTCCTGCGCACCGTCGCGATGAGCGCCAGCGTCGACGCCGCCTCCGGTGTGAGCGTTAGCTACCGCTGCTTCACATCTTCACATGGTTCCCTTCAGCGAAAGACGGTGCACTTTTTTATCGTAGCCATCCGCGTTGCTGTCGTAGGAATGACCAGTAGTTTGGACTGCAGCGATGCTTTGTAAACTTTAGTGTCGTTTTTGCGTGTGTATACCAAAGAATGATTTTGGAAATGTCGACCCTCAAATGTGCGATAAATGCCAAGAATGGGCAAAACTGCCTTTTGCGGTAGAAGTAAGCATTTCATGACCGTTACATTTTAATGATTTACAGGAGGCATATCTTTCAGAAAATTATACTAATTTGTCCAATACAACATTGAGCTTGCGCGGAATTCACAGAATTAGGCAGTCCCTATAGTGGCACCAAAGACATGCTTTTTGTGCGCTGTCATTTACCTACCCAGGTCTTTGAAATGTAACAGTGCTCTGTTATATCAAATAGAAATCAGCTGCGCATTGCACCATCAGACACTCTGAATCTGAATGTTTAATCACGCACATTCATCTGTGTTGTTCGGACGTATTGCATTGATTTTAAGCTGTTACGGCCACAAATTAAAAGAGCACAAGGCTGGTCTGCGTATACAGTACCACTTGCTCTGAAAATGCTACTCGTCGCTATGTGGTTCGTATTTTTCAGTATATTTAGAGGAATCTCGCGCTGTGATGTCCATGCTGGTTTCATTGAAAAATTAAGCAGAATACCTAAAAAATGTTCAAAAGCAATCAAACTTCAATTATACAAAAGGTTACATGGCGATGATGCATCACCGTTCCCAGGTGATGTACAAATCGGACATTTTCACATTGTGAGGTAACTATGGCAGCTAGCGACTAAATAAACAACGCTACGCAGGTTCTGGGTGATCCTGAAGCGGCCAAGTACGTCAGTGGAGTCGCTGTTCATTGGTACATGGACAGTTTGACCAACCCTCGGGTGCTGGACAAAGTGCACGAGAGCTTCCCAGACAAATTTATTCTTGGTACCGAAGCGTGCACTGGTGCAGCAATAAAACCAGAAGACAAGGTCAAACTTGGAAGCTGGGAACGGGCTGAATTCTATGCCAGTGACATCCTCGAGGTCAGTTATTGTTGCAAAGATTGCATAACAGGGGTTATTCAAAAAAGAAAATAAATTATATAAGAGTTCGCAGCGTGCCGTTAAAATTGATATGGGGAACTTGAGTTTAGGCGCTCATGTGTCACAGCCTTGATAAAATGCGTAAACAAAGGCATGCGAAAAATTTACTAATTAGCTAATGAGAATCAGTTATCGTACGCGAGTTGATTCACAGAGTGAATGAGCGGCTGAAGGTTGTTTCGAAAAATGTTTAATACAAATTTTTTTCTGTGGTGTCACGGGCTAAAACCAAGACATCATTACGAGGAGCGCCATATTCTGCGGTACTAAATAATGCGTGGGACCCTGAATTAACTTCGCATTCACTTGAGAGCCGAATTCAAAGAGTGCTTCACAAGTGGCAGCTGTCTGCAATCGCCACAGCTGTTCACGAAGCTATGTCAGCTTTTCAGTGGCAGTGATAGGAGCTTATTTTTTAAAAAAGAAGCTTGGAATAGACCATTCTGTGGGCTTTCATTTCTCTTAACTTTGTGTTCTCAAACAATCCCTCTCTTTAGCAGCTCCATATTATATGTTCATAAGGATTTCACAGTTTTGGTTCGGGGCAAGCACTGCTGCCCGATTCAGATGAAGTTGAGGTCCACATTTGTCCTAAACTGGATGCTAAAGTAATTCTTCAGAAAGCTCTACTAAAGAGGTAGCGGGGGCAGAGGATGTATACTAAAGGAAAGGCAAGAAAATACACGAGGCTTTGTTCGATTTGCAACCCGAAATGTGGGGAGTGTAATGAAGAGGTAAATAGAGAAAAGGGTGAATAAGTTGTGCTTATTGGCCTATTTATATCTCATTTTGAGCGAATACACCTGACGATGTCTATTCTGTGATCAACCAACAGGATTTTAACCATTGGGTTAGCGGATGGACAGACTGGAATCTTGTTCTTGACACACGAGGTGGTCCCAACTGGGCAGACAACTTCGTTGACTCACCAATCATTGTCAATGCATCCGCTCAAGAGTTTTATAAGCAGCCAATGTACTACGTGTTCGGACATTTTAGGTAAGTCTGTTTGTTTTATTGAAGATTTAAGGAAGCAGGTTCTTGGCCAGTTGTCACTACTTCAATTAATGAATGAAATAGTGACAAGGACATACTTTATCTTGGATTTAAACAGGATTTTCAGTGCTCTACCTGAAACGAATAGCTTCAACTCGCCGTGATAAGGTGTTTGGCGTCAATATATAATGCCACTTTTTTTTTATTTCGCAGCAAAGCACTTCCTAGGGGCAGCGTTAGGATTTACTCTCAACTGGAGCAATCAAGTTTCCAGGCAGCGAAGAACATGACTGCTACGAAGCTGAGTTACGCTGCATTTAAAACACCTGATTCGTCATTGGTTGTGGTGGTCCTGAACAGGTATGACACAACTTACACAAATTACCTCATGCGCCACTTGTGCGTCACTTATTTTTTTAATTGCTGGTATGCATGTATTTACGAGCATGCAGTGTGTGACAGTATATAGAGCGATTTTTGTAGGCACACCTACAACATTAGTCAAAATGCGATATTTTTACCCTGTATAGAGTGTTCTGAACTTCATTATGTTGGCTGAACATGGAAAGTCTTCAACACCTACGTTTATTGCAGTACTGGGTGCTTACGTAAAGATATGCCCTAATCCATATAAAAGTTATCTTTTAAAGTATTTTTCAGCTCTTAATATGTTCATAGGTTCAATAAATATTCCACGTATTCCAAAGAACATAGTTTACCCAGGTTTAATACCCATATTAGCAAAACTTGCGAGCTTTATGCAGCTAACCAATATGTAGCAATATTTTATTGTCTGGTGGACGCATCGTCGCAGCACGCATTTACGAAGCCTGGGTTACGCTGATAATCACCACTTTTTTTATAGCTATTATACATCAACGTTTCTCGCATCGAAAATTCACAATAAAGAGCTCTGGCGTTCAAACAGGTCGGATGTCTTGGGAACGGTGGTGATTCCATTCATCTATCAAACTTTTCAGCTTATGCATTTGGCCATGCTTGTTGCCATAGTTCTGCCACTTATTGACCCTTAATATCCTAACATTTGAAGATACCTACTAATCTAGATCTAGAGAGCAATAACAGTCTTTTTATTCAGAATAAAGGCGAAATCATTGTAAACTGTTACATTAGTTACGTCGTATTGCTCATCGTTCATGTCGCAAATCAGTTCCAAGCCGCAACAACGACAAAGTTTTATACTAATGTATGTGGTAACCATTGCTTCTTTTTTAACCGTAATTTTTCAGTTTTGTTATAAAATGCCTTACCAGTTCTCTCTAGTAATTTTATTCAATACTTTAAAGCCACGTCGGGACGAAGGTATGTGAGTGATTATTGCTATGTTTTTTTCTTATTTCAGAGGCAATGACAAGTTTACTCTGAAGATCAAAGATGCAACCAGTACTGGCAGCATCCAAAAGATTATACAAGAGCGGTCGATCACAACGTTCATATGGCATGCATAAAAATAGATATTTCACTATACAGTCACCTCTGTTGCTTCCCTTTACTTCACTTGCCATAAAGAGCAATAGTCTCGTAGAGTACATGTACCTGAGCTACTATAGCGTGAAGTGTATTCACAACAGGTGGTAAAGTTAGTGCATATTTGATTAATCGCCTCAGTAAATTATCTCTGATACTTATGTGGTGTTTTAAAACAACATGGAAGTTTCTTACGCTAGTGGGCGACAGCAAAGTGAAACCGTTAATTTATTTGGGTCAACGAGGCGATTGTTTATTAGAAAATGTCTTCGTTTTTTCCTTGGTTCAACATTTAGCTATCAGATCCGTCAGGATTGTTGCAGTCAAATTTTATATCAAAATGTCCTGCGGCTACCTATCACCCGACAAAAGTGGTATTCAGACCTAACACGTAGCGTAGGCTTACGAGAACGTCTCAGTCTAGACAGGCCACCCTGGAAACTAATATTCACATTGTTCAACACTCATACCTTTGTGAGAAAGGTATCTTAGCCGGATTCACTCAGGAATTAGCATGCATTACTTATGATATCATTGCCCTTAAAGAGGCTTACATAACTGTTGAGGTGTATTAGGTTCACGTGCTTATTAAGCTTATCAAATTCATGTGTGTTAAGAGCGTGAGCCAGCGCCACTAAAGCGGCTCTCAAGCGCAACAAATAGCTGCTATCCGTACAGCTCAGCGCCTTTTCCGTGATCCTCTCTCTCTTTCTCTCCTGTCTAAAGCGCTGTTGGTTTCTGACCTTGCACAAACACTATGCAAACAAACAACCAGACCTCAGTGGTGAGGCTGTTTTTCCTGCGTTCCCTGCAAGGTACAATCAGATGGAGCATCGTCTTGTTGTTTTCGCTGAACAGATGCTCGACTCAGCCGTCTTTCTCGCTTCTATGCATAAGTAGCCTCTGTCAACACCTTTCGTGCTATCATTGCACGCGTGTCACTTCTACAGTTCATCGGATAAGAAAGAAAACCGTTTAAGACGAGGCTTTGCAATGTGAATCTCGTGTTAGGGTGTTCCAGACTAGTTTTGAAAGTAGAGCGTCATGAAAAGGCATTTTTCGCTTGCCACCACAGCTGCATTTGTGGCCTTTATCTCGGGTGAGTATAAAACTCTTCAAGTTATACTCTGGTTATATTCAAGAGTTGTTTAGAATGGTGAACCAGATATACCTACACTAGTGACTGCTATTGCAGGCAGGAAGGTATATAACATCTGTATCTTGCCGGTACTTACCTACGGAGCAGAAACCTGGAGGCTTACGAAGAGGGTTCAGCCTACATGGAGGACGACGCCGCGAGCAATTGAAAAGAAAGTGATGTCTAACCTTAAGAGACAAGAAGAGAGCAGAGTGGGTCAGAGAGCAAACTGGGGTTAAGGATATCATAGTTCAAAACAAGAACAAAAGGACATAGGACGGCACGTAGCACGTAGGCAGGATAACCACTGGTCATTAAGTGTAACCGACCGGATTCTGCAGAGAAGGCAAATGCATGAAGTGGAAACAGAAAGTTAGGTGAGCAAATGAGATTTCAAAATTAGCAAATATAACGAGGCAGCAGAAAGCACAAGACCGGGCTGATTAGCGGATTATGCGCGAGGCCTTTGCCATGCAGTGAGCGTAGTCCGGCTGATGATGATGATTGCAGTACAGACCTTGGGTCAGCAACTCAACTTAGGCCACGCATCATTCCCTCGGGGTCACCAGTCTTACGTTAAGTACAATCATTCTTTTTCATAAGCAGAACAGTACACTTTGCTGCATTACCCACTTTTCTGGGAACACTGATAGATTGAACGGCGTAAACGCACAGTTATTACACATTCCTCCTTATAGCTGCCGCAGCTCAATGTCAGCCGAGAGACTATGGCCAGGGCAGCTTCGTGTGTGTATGCAACGTGACGTACTGCGACTACATCGGTGATATCGGACCATTGCACAGCAGATCAGCAGTTGCATTTGAAAGCACGAAAACCGGCCTAAGGTTCGCCAAGACCACCATACTTCTTGGCAGGGCACCGGACGAAGGTCAGTCTCAACTGATTAAACAATATTTGCTCCTTTAAATTGCATGCTTATGTTCTGGCGCAAAATGTCTCTCACGCGAATTGAAGTACTATCATTTCACGGTCGTATTTATTATGAAGATGTTATTATGGATGTTAAGATAGAAGTGATATCTACTCACTGCCGTACTGAATATGGAGATGCTATTAGGAATGTTAACGTAGTCATTGACATGCAAATTTTATATCTTCTTGATGGGGAAACGAAAAGAGCACTTGCCACTTATCAAGTCAATTCTTTGAGGAGAGACATTTCACATTCTGACGTACTAGACATCGTGATTTATCCGATGCACAATTGCTCCACAGACAACCAGAACAACTCCTCTCTCCTGCTTGTGATCGACTCGTCAAAGGAATACCAGAAAGTTCTTGGGTTTGGAGGAGCGTTTACCGATGCCACGGGGATAAATGTGAAATCTCTTCCGACCAACATGCAAGAAGATATTATGAAGTCCTACTACACAAAAGAAGGTAACATCAACTACAATTATATTTAGTGCACTATGTAAGTGGAATAACAGGAATGGTCTTGCTCGCAAGAGATTTTTTTACACGTAATATTATGCCCTTTTGTTGCCCCACACAATCCCTGCGGTGTTATGAGGCAGTGTAACTATCACGTCATGACGTCGTGGTTTGCCTATTCATGATGTGTGTCATCTATCCAGCGGCTGTAGTTCCAGCGCGTAAGGCGCCTGCAATCCTTATTAATCATTGACACACCCTTCTCATGCATGCGAAAGACACAGAGGCGGGAATATAGCAACACACCGAATTCGTTGAAAGCTATTTAAGCCCTCAGACGCTTCAATGCCTATCTGAAACATTACCGGCCTGAGAGGAAAACACCATCTAGTACTCGGCTACCACGTGTCATTGGAATCAACACCGCTATAGCAGAAGTTTCGAGAAATGCGTTTAGAATACTAAAAAAACTGTGACATTCGATAAATCTTTGATTATTTTGCGTTTACTTCTGTAGCCACAGGCATCTTAAGATGGCTAACGCATCACTTTAGACGGTAATTAGAAACGGTAGATAAATTAAATGTTTTTCGTAAAATTAGGTGATTATGTTAAGTATGACAACTGAAATTCTTCATGCGCACCATCGCAGCTTCGGGGTGTAGAAAAAGCGGGCGCTTGTAATTGTTAGGAAGTTTTCTAATAAGGGTTCCAAAAGTTCGGGGCCCCAAATGAATAGGGTGGAGGTCGCTGTGCATGGTTTGGGTACTCTACTTCTCTCATTCAGCGCGGGAGCCTCAAGCCTGCCCCAAAAGCTTTGAGTCAGACAAACGTGTTGGCTCTCGGTCGGTATGGAAGGACCGAGAATTGGGCGAGTGTCCAAAGCAACGCGGTCCCTATTCTAAAGCTCTTCACTCCTGCTCGACCCAAGTTATGCATACACAAAGGGCTTTGGGGCCCCAAACGTTTGGGCTCCTATTCGAAAACTCCCTATTGTGACGTAATAAAATTCGAAAAAAGAATAAATGGCGAAACCGAAAGTGAAGCGCGGATGAGCGCAACAAGCAGACCACTACAATGATGCCACTGGTCAATACAACAATTTTAGAGGTGTATTTCTTTGGCGTTCATTCACCTATGTGCGACATCCTTGCTATAGTTGCAAGCGTAGCCTAAGTCTCTCCCCTCCCTTCGGCAATGAAGTCTAATAATTGTAGAAGTTCCACCTCCCAAAACCACGATATAATTATGAAGGCCGACGTAGTAGAAGGCTTCGGAAATTTCGACCACCTGAGGCTATTTAACATGCACCTGAATCTAAGCATGCACAACAAAGTTGGTTGATTGCTGATATAACGACGCTCAATTATTCTGGGCGTCCCTGAAGCATATAGCGGTTGCACTCTTCTATTGGCTGCTTTTTCAAAACATTAAAGCTGCAATGGTTCTTCGCATGAACGACTTAAATTTCATCATTCGACATAATCACCTAACTCCCTTAAATAAGCAGTTAATTTGACATTCTTAATTACAGTACCATATGATGTCTTTAGCCATCCTAATGTGCCTGTGGCTACAGAAGAACTTATTGTGAAGTCATCAAAGAAATATCGCATATCTCTAGTTTTTGAGGATTTTGGACACATTTCTTAACACGTGGTATGCAGGCAGTGTGAGATCAATCCTACAATAATTAATGACATAAGCCACCAGGGACATATTTCCACACGACTAAATACGGTGTCTCCTTGAAGGAATTGACTACAACATCGGAAGGATTCCCATGTCCAGCTGCGACTTCTCTACACGAAAATACACGTATGATGACTCTCCTGGTGACTTCGAGCTCACCAACTTCACACTCTCTCCTGAAGATTTCGGCCTCAAGGTATAGCAGTCCTTCTTAATGAATAATACGATGTCTAGCTGCGTAATCTACGTCTTCCTTTGTTTTAAATACGGAGCATATCTTGGCGAACTTCGGCAACCTTGATCTATCTATCTATCTATCTATCTATCTATCTATCTATCTATCTATCTATCTATCTATCTATCTAGCCATCTACGACTTTTAGCCCTCCTGGCCGCTTGGATAATGGTATCAATACCACATTTGATATGACATAGCAATACTGTATGGCGAACATAACTCACTAGTCATAACGTGAAAATCATGACATGTATGTCATGAATGTCACGATTTACATGTAATGGTCTTGTTGCTCTGGTGGTGGTTTCATTCACATGATATGTTGCAAAACTGGCATGATATGACATCACTGCATGGCGAACACAAGTGGCATACCGTAACATCAAAATCATGACATGTGCTTCATGTAACAACATGAGCGCATGTCACGCTCATGATGCGCTCGCGGTCGTTTCGCTAGCTTCACTTATACCAGATTTGGTATTACAGGACGTGAATAGATGACGAAGATATGATACTGGTGCAAACATGATAAACATGAGATGCGTGTTATGTAAAAACATGACTACATGCTACGCTCATGATGAGCTCGCGGCCGTTTCGATAGCTTCACATGCACCAAATTTGGTACTACGGGACGTGAACGGATGACGGAGGTATGTGACTGGTGTAAACATGATAATCATGAGGTGCGTGTCATGTAAAAACATGACTTCATGCTACGCTCATAATGAGCTCGTGGCCGTTTCGATAACTTCACATGCACCAAATTCGGTATTACGTAACACGAACAGACGACATAGGTAAATTACACGTCTAAACATGATGATCATGACATGCGTGTCATGTAACAACATGACTGCGTCCCACATTCATGATGCGCTTGCGGCCGTTTCGCTACCTTCACTAATGCCAAAATTTGGTGTTACGTCACGTGAATGGATTACGAAGGTATGTGACTGGTCGAAACATCATAATCATGACATGAGTGTCATGTAAGAACATTATTACGCGCCACGCCAGGCGCCGATACCCCTCCTAGTAGAGATCAGTGGATCTGCCCACTATCCTTCATTGTAGATCTGCATGCCATATACTCGCAAATGCGCACCACGCTGCGTTGCTTTGACGCATGCACGTTTGAGCGCACACGGTGTGCCTCCGTCACGCAGAGAGGCAGACGCCGTGCTGTCTAAGTAACATCGTCGGCGTAAAATGCAGCACGTCGCAATTCGCGCCGGTTGCCACCGGGACGCGCCGATGGGCGCTGGTAACGCCGGTCACGCCTGGCGTCACACTATAGAGTGCTCGCGTTTTGCTATCACGGTGTCGTTGCGTCCAGCTTGAGCCTGCGTCAACGTTGCGTCCTTCATGACGCGCTCGCCACCATTGCGCTAGCTCCACATGTACCAAATTCGGTGTCACGGGAAGTGGAAAGACGACGAAGGTAAATGAAACGTCCAAACCTGATAATCATATGCGTTACATCTAAAATATGACATGCTACGCTCATAGGGTCCTCACGGGCGTTTCACTAGTTCCACATATACAAAATTTGGTATTATGTGACGTGAATGGAGGATGAATGTAAATGACACGTCCATATATGATAATCATGATATGGATTTCATGTAAAACATGACTACATGATACGCTCATAGCACGATCGCGGCCATTTCGCTAGCTTTATATATACCAAAGTTGGTATCAGAATCGAAAGTTGGGCTAGTTGGATATGGTATCAGGTGACGTTAGTAGATGGCAAAAGTAAATGGAACGTCAAAACATGATAATCATAACATGGAAGTCATGTACGGCCTACGTTACCTCCACCTCTTCACGTTGCGCTGATTTTGAAGTGACCTATCTCCCATTCTCATTTGTGCTTCGCATATCATCGATTATCACTGTACGTGGGGTCTGCCAATTTTTTCTTCTGAAGCAGAAAGAAACTGGTTTCAACACTTTATTTCAATGCTAATGCTCCTCAGTCATGTTCTATTTAGCATGATGTTTCTTATGTTAAGCTTTTGGTGTGAAAAGCATCCTCTCATAATTCAATTTGAAGAAACAAAAACCACTTAATCTTTCCTGAGCGCAATACTTGCCAAATCACAAATTAGCATATCAACATCCCCTGCACCTGAGGGACATTTTTGTAATTGAACCACCAGTAATTTGTTTAATTCGCAGATCCCGTACATAAAGAAGGCAATGTCTCTGTCAAGCGAGCCCACGTGGTTTTTCGGAAGCTCATGGAGCAGCCCCGCTTGGATGAAGACCAGCAACGCACTTGAAGGGCCAGGGTTCCTAATTGGCAAACCAGGTGGACCCTACTATAAGACGTGGGCGAACTGTTACGTCAGGTACACTGCTTTTGCATTGACCTCCTAAAGATATTGCAAATGGTCTTGCAAAAGTGACCAGTATGGTCACTGTCTATCAATCACAGCCTTCTGCGGTCGTGACTTGTGGTCGTAGGCACCAGACATTTGACGGTGTAATTTTTTTATTGACGCCCATGGCAGTCTTTAGAGACACAGTGCTGTTTTACTGGTGGTATAACAGGTGATACCATTCACGGGATGATCAAGACACACAACGAAAGGAGCACGAAAGGACAAACCAATTTTTCTCGCAAGTTGCAAATTGCTCTTCATCATCGTCATTATCAGCCTGACTACGTCCACTGCAGGACAAAGGCCTCCCCCTTTCTGCCAGTTAACTAGGTCCAGTTCTTGCTGCTGCCAATTTATACCCGCCAACTTCTTAATCTCATCTGCCCACCTAACCTTCTGTCTCTCCCTAAACCGCTTGCCTTCTCTGGGAATCCAGTTAGTTACCCTTAATGACCAGCGGTTACCCTGTCTACGCGCTACATACCCAGCCTATGTCCATTTCCTCTTCTTGATTTCAACTATGATATCCTAAACCCCCATTTGTTTCCTAATCCACTCTGCCCTCTTCTTGTCTCTTAAGGTTACACCTACCATTTTTCTTTCCATTGCTCGCTGCGTCGAGCTCAATTTAAGCTGAACCCTCTTTGTAAGTCTCCAGGTTGCTGCTCTGTAGCTTAGTACCGGCAAGGTACAGCTGTTATATACCTTCCTCTTGACGGATAGTGGCAATCTACCTGTCATAATTTGAGAGTGCTTGCCAAATGTGCTCCAAACCATTCTTATTCTTCTAGTTACTTCAATCTCGTAGTTCGGCTCCACGGTTATTACCTGCCCCAAGTAGACAGTCTTTTACAAATTGAAGTGCACTATTACCTATCTCGAAGCACTGCTCTCTTCCGAGGTTGTTGTACATTACTTTCATTTTCTGCAGATTAATTTTAAGACCCACCTTTATGCTCTCCTTGTCTAACTCCGTAATCATGAGTTGCAATTCGCCCCCTGAGTTACTCAGCAATGCAGTGTTATCAGCGGAGTGCAGGTTACTAAGGTACTCTCCATTAACTCTTATCCGCAACTGTTCCCATTCTAGGCTTCTGAAAACCTCCTGTAAGCACGCGGTAAATATAGCATTGGGGAGATTGTATCTCCCTGCCTTACAACCTTCTTGATTGGTATTCTGTTGCTTTCTTTATGAAGCACTATGGTAGCAGTTGATCCCCTGTAGATTTCTTTCAGGATGTTTATATATGCTTCATCGATGCCCTGATTCCACAGTGTCTTCATAACACTGTGAAAATTGCTCTTACAATGTGCCAAAAACGCAGTGCTTGCGACGAGAACATGATTGGCAAGCGAGAAAACAAAAATACTCATGGCGACACCATGAAGTTTCCAGCTGTATTAGCCATGGCGTCACATTTTGACGGCGCACCTAGTTCCTAGTTAGTAAACATAAAGCGAAGTGTCCTCTATACTTCCTCCTTTATTCCTCCTCCTCACCCTTTCATCACTCCTCATTCTCACAGCGGCAACGCAGTTACAAT
>NW_027465394.1:0-29054 GCF_043290135.1 Rhipicephalus microplus | reverse complement strand
AGTAGTGCAGGAAAGAACACCAGGTGGTCATAATTTTCAAAGCGTTCCGCTACGGCGTCCCTCATAAGCACACTGTGGTTTTGGGATACAACACTCCAGATTTTATTATTATTATTATTATTATTATTATTATTATTATTATTATTATTATTATTATTATTATTATTATTATTATTATTATTATTATTATTATTATTATTACTGAGCTTGTACCCTCAGTTTCTGAATGTCTCGTGCACAGGTATGAAATGGCTTGATTGGTGCAAGCGAAACAAATGAGCCTAAAATACTTACCTTCATTTCCCTTCTCATAGCGGAGCTATGGTGTTCCCGGGAAGTTAGTGATCCTAGAATTTTCAGAAAATAATGTGACTAAACTGGTTTAACATGCAGTTTCAGTGCCTTTTAACGTTCAGCCACAGAATACAGGTTATCTCCCTTTGACATTTGTATTGTCAACTACTTTTGTTGTGTGTGTGTTTGCATGTACTGTGTTTTTCAATGAATCTCTCCTCTTTTTACTACAAAAAGAGGTAATGGCCCTGAGACTGCCAGGACTGAAACTCACTCGCTGCCGTTGGTTGATCTGGTGCCCGGGACACCCAGGGCTTGAGGGCAGACGGTCTAGCTTGCGCATTTTGTAACCAAGCAGACAATTCTTCTATTATGTTGACTGTACTACCTGGGGAGATTTCTTCACGCGACAAAAAAAAAATGTGGGACACCTCACAGATCCCTTAATGGGAAAGAGGCCGCCGACCTTCTTAAAATTGTGGGGTCTCGATGTGGGAAGCGCCACACTCTTGGAGCAAACGGACTCAGTAGACACGGTCGGAACAAACCAGAACAACAGACGTTTCTTTAACTGCCTTTAGAACGACTATATCGTCAGCTGAATAGTTATGATATCAAATGAGACATCTACGCTAAACAATCTTACACAGTATTACACAACGCTCAACAACATGACAAACACAAGGCGGTGTCGCCAACGCCTGACTCACCACAAGGGCCTCCGGCAGAAGGGCTTGCGGAGCCGTGCAACGGGCTCCCACTGCGAGAGACAACCGTTCGCGCCAACCGCCACTTGCAAAAGAGGACCGCTCATATCTCGGGCACCGCCACCCAGGCCTGTCGCCAGGCGTCACTGCTGGTGCTCCGCACTAACCATGATGATGATGGTGGTGATAAAAAACGCTCACGAGCACAACGCCCTTTTCCGCACGGTAGTTGTCAACCCGAAACGCAGCCTATTCGTGAAACATGTGCGCCGTGAGGCGCAACCAACTTTACAGGGGGTGTTAGCACCCCACATCATTCAGATGGACGTATGTCCGCATCTACTCCAATTACGCGCAATACATTTTACACCATACGCGGTCGTCTGTCCGTGGTATGACAGTGGGACGATTCTCTATCACATGTTGTGGTGATGCGGTTGTAAACCAAATGACCAAGCCACTATCCTCAGCAAACTTGTAACATCTAGTACGGAGCAGTGTGAGGCACAAATCACCAGCTCCGACCTGGGAGTGCAGCTCGGGCTCTTGGATCAACTTTGGTTGCTGGCTAAGGCTTATGAAGCTCTGGACATAGGACTTCAGTTATAAAAGGTCCAAGATCCCCCTTTCCCCTTCACTTGAATAAATTTTCACTCTGCTCTTTCGTTGGCCTGCACTCTGGATGTCGAATGGTGACGTTTGGCAGTACATTCGGACCTTGATATAATGAAGCTGGATATAAAAAAATATCGGTTATAACGAAGTAAATGAAAAATAGTCTTGCAATAGGTACAGCGTTAAGTATATATCTTTACAATGAATTTTCGAATATAATGAACTTATTTCCGTGTAAGATCAAAATTTGTTATAACAAAGTCTGAGTGTACTATTCAAACAGCTGTTTCAATCATTGCTGAATGTGGACTTGGGCTTCTGATTCTGGGCAGCAGCATTTTAGCCTTGATGTAGGTGGATAGCAAGCACAGTTGTATGATAATAAGGGCAGTATGCAATTTGCATGAAGGGGATTGTGCAGCGGCCTGAAGCCCATTTTGTTTTCAGCTATTCTGGAAAACCACAGCCTGCTGATTTCGTACTACGAGCCCAAGATGACGTACGCCTGTTTCGGGAAGCCGCTGATCGGGACAGACAGCGTGCGCAAGCTGTCTTCCGTCGACGCCAGACTCGTCACGTTTGACATCCTGGGATTGCCGGGGCGGCGTCTCGAACGAAAGTTGAGCCTCAACTCACTGAAAGACTGGGTAAGGCAAATTTCTGGGGGTGTTGGGAAGAGGAGGCATGGGTAAGGAATGAGAGTAAAAGATCGAGGAAAGTTAAAAAGAGAGGCTGCCTCCTCTTTTAAAGGAACACTACAGAGCAAAATGATATTTCCTGTATTAGTAAAGTACAATTTCACAATCCCGAAAACACCACTTGCTACAAAACAATGCTTGGTAAGCAAAAAAAACGCGCAAAAAAAAAATGAGGGTGGACACGTCATCGTCTGGTTGCCGCAGCCCCAGGCACCGCGACGTCTTGGATTTTGAAGGCATCTACTTAATCCTACGTGGCTTCTATTCGATACAAATCGAGTACGTTGTCATTTGTGGCTGCCGCAAACCTAATGCACTGAGTTTCCGAGAATTTTATCAAGCCACTGTCGCAAAAATATGAAAAGTGCATTTAAAAATTTTGACGTCGCGCATGGAGATACTGGCACGAAATTTAAAAATGAAACTTCTACTTTTATTTTCTCACTAACAATGAACTTATGATAGTGGGACATGTGGCACTTGAGTTCTCTGAGTGGAGTTTGTCAACATAAACCGAGCCATTGTTTCCCCTTAGTTTTCCTTCAATGAGTAGTCGCACCACTTAGTGCTGGTCAGGATGTGCATCTCATGATCATAAAGAACTGGTGGGTGACCGGTGGCACCGAGAATTAAACCCATTACCTCCTGCATTGGGGGCACATGCTCCACTATAACCCTTGCAGAAATTTTACCTTCTGCCAGAGACCAGTGCATACTTAAAATTCAATTGTGAGAAAGATTAGATGTTAATGTGTTGATCTCTGTTTTTTTTTGTAAATAATACTATGGAGAACTATTAAAGATTTATTTATTCTGAATTGAGTCAGTATATTTTTGTGTAAAAATACGGTAGACTCTCAGTGAACGGAAGTCTGATAAACGGAACTGCTGCTTAAGTGGAACAGTTGGCTCGGATTGGTTTCATCCCTGCATACTGCACTCATGTTCACCTCTCAGTAAATGGAACTCCTGTTACACTGAACACATTTTACCGGTCCCTTCAGGTTCCGTTTAATGAGAGTCCTCTGTAATTAACTTTCAGGTTTCAAACACTTAGGTAACTTATTATTGATCACATGCATCATCAGAAAGCAAAAGTCCGAGTTTTGGTTTGGCTTCTGGTGTGCGGCTTGTTGAGCGTTGTTTTGTCATGTGGTTGTGGTAGTAAGTTAGATGCCAATCAGACTGTTAATGGTGAAACTATTTATTGGGTAAACTTGTACCACAAAAATCAAGTAACTTTCACTGTACAAGCGATTAGCACTCACAAGATAGCAATATTGGCAAGCACAGTTGTTGATTGTCGAATAATCTGATAGCCCGCAAAACATGTTTTTCTTTATACATAAGTGATATTTCTGGTGCTCTCATAACTCATCCGCTCACGTCGTGTATGTAATCCTATCCTAACAGCTTGTATATATTGCAAAATTTCTCTAAACATTACAGCATGGTGCACGGGGCTCACAAAAAGTAACACATGGTGCGCGACGCACCTCCATAGTTGGTGTACACTCAAACCTCATTATAACAAGGTTGCGTCTTAGAAGACAGTAAGTTTGTTGTGTCCGAAAATTCGTTGAGAAGGTTATTCCTAACACTGTATTTATTGCAAGACTTCTTCATTTACTTCGTTATAACTGTTATTTTGTTATATCCACATTCACTATATTGAGGTTTGAGTGTGTACAGTTGTACATGTTGCTGTTGTAAAGGTTATAGCTAGGGCAAGTGAGCAGGTAGATTCATGATGAAACGAAAAGTGTAGTGATTCACTGAGCTCTAAGTCGTTAAGTGAAAATGGTCTTACAACGTAGAAGTGTTTTGTGTTGAAACATGCAAATACGGGGAAAGCTGCACATTCGTGGCAACTAAGCCCACCTATGTGCAGTAAAGCCCATCTTTGTGATAAAGTTCCTCTAAAGCTTGGCTTTTCTTGCGCATACTCGTCACTTGGTTTCGCATCGTACGATCAATAGCTCGTGCTAAAGAAAATGTACTATATCTTTCGAAGGTGTTGTGCAATGTTTTTTAGTTTCTTTAGTATAATAAATGCATGCTGTGCGAGGTGGCTTAATGTTTGTGATGTGCAGGTGTTGAACTGGTGGTCGGTGGGTGACGGGGAGGTGTGGCCCTGGATGCCGTCGACGTCCAATCGGGAAAGATCGAACATGGTTGTCTATGCGTTAAACGGGTGAGCAGTTGTTTAATTGTGCACACTCAGTGTCATTCATTAAATTCATTTTGTTGGGGTGACTAGAATTTATGTAGACGAAAGACGTTTTGATCAAGCGCTGATAGGAGGCTCACAATAGCGGTCTGACTCAAACTTTTCGAAAATTCATGGTACAAGGAATTTCCAAAATCTCTGTCAATATATTTATTTATTTATTAAAGTTCAGGTAGGCCACTGGCTGGCAACTGTTTTATATTTATTGCCATTTTATGTGGTACTAGACAGGGAAAACTTTCTCACTGGACTTTTATTGAGATGCTCCAATACTGACATAATAAAAAAAAAACAAATATGCCATGTTAGTATCTTATTGGAAACACAGGCTTATTATATGTGCCATGGTAGGCATCGGACTGCTCAGCTGGACTATTTGGAATAAGTTGTGCACTAGATGCTTGAGAAATGGCAGATTTGAATGGGCTAATCTGCTGCTTAAAAAAAAAAATGTAGTTCAGAGGTAATACAGGCTAGAACTAAAATGAGGTGCACCACAAGGGAAAGACTTCAAATTAATTTTCACCACCATGGTTTCCCTAATGTGCTCTTAATTATAATGTACATGCACCTTTTGCATTTTGTCCCCATCTAACTGCATCTGCTGTTGCTGGAATCGAACCCACAACCTCTAGTACGCAAACCCAACTTCTTACCTACCGGACTGTAGTGGATGCCTTTTCTTGCGCTGTTGAAGTTTGTTATCGCGGCCCAAACTGTTCTAATTTTTTCTTGACCTGAGCTTTGAGAAAAACTTTTCTAAAAAATCATTGTTGGAGATGACTGGTGTTTAGAGTAGCACAATGTCCATGATCCTTATTACTCGGTTCCCATCTAGCAGAGTGAACATATTGTCGGCCGCAGTTTTATTAAATGAGGTTTTGGTATATCGCTTCAAACACGGTTTAATGAATCAATTTGCATCACTTTTCAGACCCAACATAGAGTTGCTCACCTATGGAAGAATAGACAAGGTTCCAGTTTTGGTTGTCTTTTAGGTGAGCTCTCAATACCTCACTCTCGCACCATGAGCAACCTTCAGAAAGCTTTAACTTCGTAGTGTTTGTACAAAGTTGCAAGTTCAATTGTGATTTCATGTATTCTGTTTGTTCTCTCTAATCAGTCAGTACCAGTCGAACAAACTCCTGATTGTCGAAGAGGATGCTTCTCGTGGTGGCAGCGTCGCCGTTGACGTCTGTGTGTACGAGCTTGCCAGAGGAAAGGTGAGCCACCAATTACTCATCATGTAGCTCGTTGGAAGACGAGACAGGCATAACGAAGCATTAGCCTTGGTTGCATTTGTTTTGAATAATTTGCGTTACAGTAGGGTTATGCTTCAAAAACAGTTGCACCGATTCTAGCACATTCCTGTCACTCGGCAGTAATCGTCATCTATATGGCATGTCATATCTTGACGTTACATGCCCAGTTCTTCCAAGTCACAAACATTCACAATCGGTCTATTTGTGACAGTTCATGACTCAGAAATACTGGAAGGATAAGAACCAGTCATGAAGTGCTATGAAGGCGACATGGCACTCGAAAAGTAGCAAGCGCACATTTATAAGTAAAAGCAGCACAAGTAGGCTGAACGATGATTATCTTTGGCTACAGAGAGATGTCTCCAAATGTTGCAGCTATTTTTAAAATAAGACTTCGATGATCGATTCATTGATATGTGAGGTTTAACGTCCCAAAACCACGATATGATTATGAGAGACGCCGTAGTGGAGGGGCTCCGGAAAATTCGACCACCTGGGGTTCTTTAAACGTGCACCCAAGTCTGAGCACACAGGCCTACAGCATTTTCGCCTTCATCGAAAATGCAGTCGCCACAGCCAGGATTCGATCCTGTGTTTGAAGTAAGGGCTTCAGACGAAAGGGCTAGATATGGAGTTGAGAGAATTTTGACCAGCTTAACTTAATGTGCCAGAGAAACGGGCAGAGACTATCCTGTAGCAACTTTCATATTTCTTGCATCTAAATACATACATGTGGAGTCGTCTGTGTATAAAACTGAAAACAAATGCTCATCATCGGCACCTGATATCAGCCTCGAACAGCGGGGCCACTATGCAAGCGATAGCCACCTGCAGGAGTGTATACAATGAACAATGTCAAAGTGCTTAAATTGCGATTAGTCACATCATGCGCACTGTTCCAGATCAACAATAACAAATCTCTCCCGTTTCTTTGCCACCATTTTCGAGATCAATATCTAGTAACTCGAACGTACATTCCGTGGCGCACTGCGATGCGAGTGATGCCTTCAAGCCCGCTGCATTTCTCGCACACTCAGCAAACTCGTCCGCCGAATAAAACGCCGTGTCAATGCGGTCTAGGATGCTGCTGGAAGTGCAAGGATGACGATCCGACGACGACACAATCTGATGAGGTGCTGCTGCAAGGCACAGAAGAGTGCACCGCTTCACACACAAGCGGCCGTGGCTGCACGCCGTCGTCGGAATGCGCCGCTTCGGCGGCATCGGGTGAAATCGGCTGCACGTTGTCGGCTGCTTTCTTCTGGCGGGGCGTTCCACGGGCGCCTCAATCATGCCGGCAAAAGAGGGAAAGTCGGGTGCGTCGGTCGCGTAGCACAAGCAGGCATGTGCGGGAAGCAGACGAACAACGTGCGCGAACGGGAACCGGCGGCCGACGAACAATATACAAAAAAAGCGCGGGCAACTTTGGCCGCATCAGCCAATGGAAGCGAGGAACAGGGTGGCTCGCCTGGTGCGTGCGCGCTCTGGCCAATCAGCGGTCCGGAAGGGGGCTCCGGAAAAGTGGCGAGGGCAGCCGTTCTGTTTAAGCGACGCCATTTTGAAGGGTGGCAAAATGCGCACAAAGGAATCAGTTTCAACACAAGCCCAAGATGGCGGCGATCAGCCTCTCCGGCGGCGCGCGCGGGTAGTTTGAACGAATTTGACCTGCCGTGGGTTGTTTTCGGCTCCCGTGGCGACTTCATAATCAATTTTAATTCATTTACTTATCGAATTCAGCGTTCACAATTTGAGGACACGTGCTTATAGGTCTAAAAATTCAAAATATCGCATTTTCTCAAAATCGACTTTTTGGCCATTTTTCCACCATTCTAAGACCCGCGTCCCCCCTTAATTTGTGTTTCATTGCCACACGTGTTATGTCATAACAATGTTATGTTGAAATGATGGCGGTACCAGCATCATATGGTAGCCAGATCGCCCAATATCTGAGCTGTGGCCAAATGTACTTTTTGTGTGTTTTGCTGATTTTTTTTGCACATTTATTTCCTTGTTCATTTGTTTGCTGGTACCATGTCTTTCAGTTCGAAAGGGTGTCCATGATATCGATCTCTTTACAAGGTAAGCTGAAGTCTCTCGTCATGGAAAACGTAGAAAGTAAGCTTTGATGCATGAAGAATGTTTTTTTTTTCCATAGGTCGTGTGGTGACGTCACAATGGAATAATGCAGAAGACAAGCTTGTGCTACTGTGTGATGACGCATCCTTGGTGAGTGCATTCAGTCGTACCTTGTCACAAATCTTATAAATTTAATTGTAATGCAAGAACTTATAGAAACCTTAGGGCTCTTTCTCCCATGTCACATCACCTTCCTGGAATAGATGCTTGTCAGTTCAACAAAGGAGCCTGATAACAAGTTAAGATTATGCAGGGTGAAATGAAATTAAAATTATCTATATACATTTAAGCTTTTATTTTCGAACTTCCTGGTAACTATAAATTGTCTAAAAAGTTTAGTGATCAAAAATATTACGTACCTAGCAAGACGTTTTATCGAGCTAAGTAGTGGTAGTCCATAAGTCGAACATACCGTGAGAAACAAAATTAAAGATTAGATACACTGTCTGATTCTTAATGCAATAGCATTAAAGAGCTCGTTTTGCTGATATCCCAGCATCGGTGTTGTTGGTTGTGGGAAACAAACCAGTACAGCCTGGGACTGAAAAACAAGGAAGATGCAAATAAAATAAATGATAAAAACCTTTGTTGAAGTGAGAATCGAATCCAGACTTCCTGTGTGGCAAGCAGATGAGCTGCCACAGAACGGCACTATTACTTGAAACTGCTTTGGAAAAAAACATTCTATGAATGTCACGTAGTGGCAGGAGTGTTCTTAACGCGTGTAATAGTACGTGGCTGAAGCGTATAATCATGCGATTGCATTGAAACGTGAGTTGCGCTGCTAGGGGTGTTTCAAAGCCTACCCATTACAAAGCACTCAGACAGTAGACTCTCGTGTAACTGAACTGAAGGGACCAGAAAAATGTGTTTTGTTTAAACAGGAGTTTCATTTACTCAGGGATGAGCAGGGGTCTGGAATTCAGGTAAGAAACCGATTGTGCTGGAGGCAGCTGTTTCGTTTAACAGATTTCCATTTACTGAGAGTGCACGGTATGTGAAAGGGTACTGACATAAAAATTTCGCGGCCGAGGTAGCCTGTGGGGTCGATTCCTGCCCCTGACGTCACCACGCTGCCCGTCAATAAAACAAGTTATGACGATGTCATAGCCACCATTTTTCTTTAGTCGCGCTTGTTCCCGCAGTCTATACTTCTCGGCAACAGGAGTGTGTAGCCGTGGCGCACACTTTGAAAGTTTTGTGTTTGGCGACAGTGCAGGTCCTGTTGCCCATTTGAAAGAGATTCTTGATGCGGACTGTGCGGAAGGTGTCACAGATCTGTGTGCTGACGCGATCGAGAACTGCACACACTAGGTGGCGATAGTTGAACCCTGTGGCTTCTTGTTTTTGGAGCTCCAACCGAAACTGAAAGTGGCCGATAATGAGGGGCCTGTAATTAACTATCTATTGCGTGCCGCAGCAAACGGTGTGTCGTGTTATGACTAACAGGCCCCCTGCAACACATTTGCAGCAGAAAAACGAGAAGCCAAAGTTTTTGTGTCTGTACCCCCCTTTAATCATCAGCAGCAGCAAATGCATCAACTAAGTGGGCAGCTGCGTACTGTCCCGTGTTACCTACCAATGCATAGTTGGACTTTGCTGGTTCACTAAAGGAAGAATATGGAGAGAGGCACTGTGCAGCTGTACTTGGAGTAGGCTTTCTAAGATAGTTCGAAGCTGCGATGTGCGTAATTTTACGTTTCCTTACGGCATGGTTGAAGTGTGCACTGAGAATGGAAACTGGGCTAGGGATCGAGAGGGCAGTGCAAGTGGGGCCCTTATTCAGCTTCAACTTGCTGTTTTAGAGAGCATGCATGCAACATCAGGCCTTCAACCTGGCTGCGGCGGGTACATTTTCGATGGAGGCGGAAATGTTGTAGGCCCGTCTGCACAGATTTGGTGCACGTTAAAGAATCCCAGGTGGTCGAAATTTCCGGAGCCCTCCACTACGGCATCTCTCATAATCATATGGTGGTTTTAGCACGTTAAACCCCACATATCAATCAATCAATCAATCAATCAATCATCAGGTCTTCAACAAGCATCCCCTTGGCAGCACGTGCGACTGTGCTTCTCTGTGCAGTGACTGTGAGGTACTCTCAGATATCGCAATTGGATTGAGCACTAAATTGCTGAAGCATTCCAGGTCAAGAAAAAAGGGACACATGTGTCAGCGAGCCTTCAGTCATGCTTAAAAAAAAAGATAGTGTTTTTGTAGAGGTAAATGTGGTATCTTGACTCGTGACAGTTACGTGTTGCAGTGTCATCGTTTTGACCATGTGACAGTTATTGTCTTTTATTTATTTACCTTTAATTTACATTTTCTATTATATATATTTGTCGTTGCCATTGCACAGTTGTTCGTCAGCGCTTTTGTTGCTTGTTCCTTAGACTTAGTCTTGTTTTCGTGCCGTTTCTTCGCAAGTGGTGGATTTTTATTCTTTTTTTTTAGTGCAACAATTTTTGCTGATTTTGGTGCAAAGCATGCAAAATAAAACGGTCTGTTCGTTCCCACGATTATTGGGGAATAGGGCTCAAGCTTAGTATAAATATGGCATTCGTGATTTTCTTACGCAACAAATGCGAAGAAATGATTTATCCTAAAAAGTTAAAGAACACTAACCACAAGAAATTTTAAAAGATACGTTTAGTTTTCCCATGACAGGGGTCTTGTTCACAACCTGGGAATGTGATCGATGCACTCACATTGAAGCTGAAATGTCTTCTTCTTGTTCTTTTGGAGTCAATTTTTTTTCTTGCTTTTTATGATGTTACTTCCTGACCATGCAGGCTTCCGTAAAATCCTCGACGTCATGTCTTACTCATCCAGCATGGCATGTCCTAAATTGCTGCTTCTTTTACTCTGGTTATGTCCACATTTGTCTCGCTTTTTTGGAAAGTCTCTGCTAAAGGAATGTCCCTGTTTGCTGACGCCACTCTTCAAACTTGCCTCCCCAGGTTCTCTACGACGCTGTGCGACAGACCACACACTTCACCACGACTTCCTTCGTAAGCCCCGACCTATTGTACCCTTGTTCTTGTCACGCCCACTGTTTCATTAGACTTCATTGTGAACACGCTTTCTGATGCCTTTAAAATCAAGTAAGAAAGAATCTCAGAATGACTTGGTTGCTTATTAACACTCTGCTTCATCCATGCTTTCATTTGCTATTTACACTCAAACCTCATTATACCAAAGTTCATCTTACACGAAAATAAGTTCGTTATATCTGAAAATTTATTATAGAGGTTTATTCCTAACACTATATCTACTGCAAGACTTTATATTAATACTTCGCTATAACCGGTATTTTGCTATGTCTGGGTTTATTATATCGAGGTTTGAGTGTATTAATGACCTTAAGTACTGCTACCCAGCTTAAAGCTACATTGCATTACTTTTGGAGTTGTTGCTAATTCATATTAAATTTGATTGAAGCATTGTAATGGGTAACTTGCACCTATACTCTTGAAACACAACCTGATTTCATTAGATAATCCAAAAAAGGATTTTTGTTACTTAGAAAACTAAAATGGTGATGTAACCACATTTAAATGCTGCCATAGTGTTGTTTTCATGAACAGCCCATGCCTACATGTCGGAGCAGCTTGTGAGGGTGGCCAAGGCATAGGGAACACTGTGTGCTAGCGATGCATGCCAAAAGACGGTCATGTGAAGCTGTAACAGGCTGCCAATGCATGATGACACAAAGAACGAAAGCGGCGATTGTTTGAGCAGGCCAAGCCAGAAAATTTCTTCCAAGAGAGACGATTAGCACTATCTGTCACAGAAACCATGTAATCACAAAAGCAAGCACCGCCCACTCTAGCACGTTCCGCAAAGCCGGAGCTGTACTGACTACTGAGTCAGTTATTCCACACATGGACACAGCGTGCAGCGTCGTCAAAGTAAAAGTGGGGGTCATAGCTGTGGTGCCTAGATGTTTTTAACGTGATAGCATTAGGGCGTGTGCTTGAAGAAAAACCTGTCTCATTCAAAATAGAATGGTATCATTGCCTTCTCAATCGGTTATTTCAGGTTTTAAAGCTTCAGTATATCAAGTTTGATGGCCAAATTAGTTCATTGATTGAGACTGATGAGAACATTGAACCCTATGGATATTTGCCAGGGAATAGAAATTTCTTTGGTAAAATGACAACTTTATAAAATTAAGTTTTGTTTGATTGAGTTTTAACTGTATGTTATGAAATATACCCACAAAGCCTAGCTCATATAGTATCTGGTGTAATAAAAAGCTCCATGCAGGCAACGCTGGGGTCCAAGCGTGCAGTACAGTAGATTCTCATTAAACGGAACCTGGAGGGACTGCGAAACTATGTTCCGTTGAGCAGGGCTTCCGTTTACTGAGAGATGAACAAGGTTGCAGAATACAAGAAGAAAACCAATCTTGCCGGAAGCACCTGTTCCCTTTAAACAGTAGTTCCATTTAACAGATTTCTGTTTACTGAGAGTCTACTGTAATATGTTGCTATTGAATTTGCATCAATTTCTACAGTTGTAAATGCATTGCTACATTCTCGCTGAGAAATGCATATTTCAAATGCTACCAAATTGTGTAGCAGTCCTCGGTTAACATAGAAGAGGAATAGCCATGCAGAATTAAACTCTTAATTAAGTACATGTTCAGGAGAACAGAAATGCTTTCAGTTAATAACGGTGTCATAGGGTCACTCACTATTGATCAGGATTGGGGGCTGATTTGTATTGAATTCCTTGTTCATGATGGGCTTCTTGTGCAAGCTACAGAAGACAGGGAGCCAATTACTGTTGAGAAACGTGATACCAATCAAGCTTAATTGCAATTAAAAGTGTACCCTATGATACCAGTAGGAGTATGCAGTGGTGCTGATGTGTACAATTAAAAAAGTGCTTTTTTTTTATAATAATGGCAAACCTGTTGAGGATAACTGATTTTGAAGTGTATTAGGATACTCTGAATGGGTTGAGCATGAAGAGCTCATTGAGAGATCGGCTATGTGGAGAATGACTCAAGCAGCTCCTAATCGCAACAGAATCTTCCAGTCGCTAACTAGAAATGTCGCTTATAGGTTGGAACAAAAGTCACCTGGCATCCGAGCGGCTCTGTAGTGTTTTTTGCCTCAGAAGAAGGACAGCTTCAGGTAAGACCGTCGTTGGCTTCGTTATTTGCCTTGCTTAATTAGGTAAGTTCTAGTTGATAGTTTGACATGTTCATTAAGCATTTTTGCGGCAAGGACTAAAATTCAACAGATGCCACGTTGAAAACAATATTAAAAACTGCCTTCATGAGGCTATTACGTTAGGGAAGCCCTAATAATTGCCATCAAGCATTCTTGAAGGATGGTGTAGAATAAAATAAATTGGAATTTCCACAAAATTTTTGACATTTGCAGAGTTAGATGCACCTAAAGTATTAAGCTTACAGCTTTGTAATAACTCCATAAACTAAAAATTGTATTAAATCTAAAGTAGATGAAAGTCATACAATATACAATTCTGTCAAAGATATTATTAAGCATTATAATAATTTCATGTGCACAGTGAGTTCATGTTTTGTAGTTGTGAGATTGAGATCGTATACTTCAACAGGTGCCATTGACAGAGCTGCAATAATTTTAGTGCT
Source organism: Rhipicephalus microplus (assembly GCF_043290135.1). Lineage (NCBI taxonomy): Eukaryota > Metazoa > Arthropoda > Arachnida > Ixodida > Ixodidae > Rhipicephalus > Rhipicephalus microplus. Next base: position 15,488 of record NW_027465394.1, on the reverse strand, counting down.
ATGTCATGGACTTGTCAACAGTGATCTAATTCCATTTTTTTTAACTTTACAAGTGTTGATCATTTATGCAAAAAATTTCAAAATCCTCATTTGAAATTGTGCTTCCTACTGTACATAATTGTTACAATGTTACTTTCTCAATTTCTACAAACTTTCTACCAATTAGTCTAGCACTTTTCTCATAAAGACATGTCAGTAAATCCAGTGAACAGTAATAATAAAAGTAATAACATACCTATGTTTGATAGGGATCCAGAAGTTGGCGTCAAGTTAAAGTTTGCCTTAACTGTGCCTAATTACTATTTCTCGCTGACTGGAATAAAATTGTTCATATTTGGGTGACATGTGTCGGCTTTACCTTTTGCTTGTCAGGTGTTTCTGGCTGTGACGCGCCCCCCGGTGTTGGCTTGGTTCTGTGAATATCAGCTGCTGTTGAAATGCGGAGAAATAGCATGTTATGAAATCAAGGTCATATTTTCTGAAAGGGGATTACAACAACTTCGTTTGCTGCCAATAACAGTAAGTAAGGCTGTGGAGATGGAGTGAAAACAGTAATCGAGTCGTGTTTGGGTCTACCAGAGAAACAACGTGCACCCGAGAACATTATAGCAGACAAGCCAACAGAATACAAAAAAAAAGGACTCTCCAAAGCCAACAGCACATCACAAAACAATCCTTGCACTCCTAATTACACGCGTGTGGAGCCACCAGGCCCCTCAGCCAAGAAAGGTGGGCACGATCACTTTGTACTCTTCAACATCTGTACCAGCACAGCAAGGGGCAAAAATACGTGCTCTTAGAAATATTCGGTAGAGGGTGCAACTTGTGGACCACGCTATGCAAGCCAGCATTGTGCTTCGGTGTGAATTTTCAGGCGCATAATCGAGATCGTACTGATGTACGTGCAACACTGCAGTTTTGCACGTACATCAGTGGGAAACGCAAAAACATACTGGTATGTCATTGACCGCAAAAAGGTTAAAAAACTAGAATTGAGAAGGAAATTAGAAATGTTAGAATTTTGCTGTGCAGAATTAGGCTTAGCACTTCTTTTATTATTTTTAATATTTTTTCTTCAATGCAGTGCTTCGACACAGCGCTGTCCACAATACAGCTGAGGCTTAACGACGAGTCCTCTACTGCGGCGCCGACACTGAATGTGGGCTCCTATCTCAGGTATGCTCCTAATGTCTTTGACATTGCAGGCAGCTAATGGCGTTATTGTCTTTCATTGGCATATAATGTCTTTCATGTTCCTTCTTTGTTAAAAATTGATTGATTGATGGATTAATTCTTTGGGACATCAAGCAATATAAATAGACATTTAAATATTTGTATTCTTCACCAAAAATGTGAGTTGCTAATGAGCTGCTCTCAGTTCTTTTTTATGCTTCTCGCTTCTTAACTTTCCTGCTTGTGTGTGCCAGCTGTTGCATCAGAGAAAGAAATCGTTCATGATCAAACCGTCTTGACCTTTTAGTGCAGTATACTAGTACGCTTACATTGACGGGCACATCGCTCATTTTACACTCTCTCTCTCAACCTTTCCAGCAACGGTGGTTCCTTGCATCGGTTGATGTGGCAGTCGAGCGGAGATGCCGTCTTCCGCTGCCCGACGGCTGCCACCTTCAACTGTGCTGCCTTGTTGTTTGACGGGTGAGTCTGGGCAACGGCACTGGACTTGTGTTTACCGCTGTGGAATGCTAGTTATGGCACTTGGCTACTGACCTGAAGGTTGCGGGTTCGATCCCGGCCACAACGTTAGCGTTTAGGTGGAGGCGATATGCTGGAGCCCCATGTACTTTGCCATGCCACTGCACATCAAAGAAGGTCATTACAGCATCTCTCATAATCATATTATGGTCTTGGAATGTAAAATCCCAAATATTACTTTTATTATTATTGGTGGTAGTAGTAGTAGTAGTAGTAGTAGTAGTAGTAGTAGTAGTAGTAGTAGTAGTAGTAGTAGTAGTAGTAGTAGTAGTAGTAGTAGTAGTAGTAGTAGTAGTAGTTTTGGACTAGTTGTCTCTCAACACTGCTGGAGGGTTCTAGCTAGACCTTTTATGGCCAACTGTACAAGAAACACAAGGAAGGAGAGAGGAATGCAAGATGGGCGCAGACTAGCAAACCCAGAAGATCGACAACCATCTACATGATAATCTTCTATCTCCTCCATATAGATAGGCTGGTGCAGGCTAGAAGATCAAACTGCATGAGGAATTGTCGAGGCCTTCTTTATTCATAAGCCCAGTAACAGCGGCAGTACCATTTACGATGCTGCATAAGCTAGATATCTTTAAGCCACCAATCTGTGAGCTTTCACATTTTCTGTATGATATTTATACATGTTTACGATCATAAATCTACAGTCACCGTTCTACCTTTGTTGGGTTCCTTTCTCACTCTTGGTGTTCTTTTTCTATTTTTTTTGTGGTAACTATTACCAACTCACCCGGCGCTTAGTTTTTCTCAGTCTTTGATGTGGGGGCTATTAAGTACATTAAATTCAGGGTTATTGGGAGATACGATAATAAGGTTCGCTGTACTAGTGGACTCTAATAAATTTTGACTACCTGCAGCCTGTAGTTTACGGTAATGTGCACCACGGACACTTTTGCATTTTGGTTTCTTTCCCTTTAAGAAATGCTAGGTGCTCAAATATTAATACAAAATATTCTCATAACAAACTTACATATTACATGAATCTAAAAAAATTCGTTATAAAGGTAAATTTCTTAGCACTATATCTATTGCAAGACGATTCTTCGCTTATTTCGTTATAACCAATATTTTGTTAAATCCGGGTTCATTGTTCTGAGGTTTGAGTGTAGCCTGCTGTGGCTGGCACAACAGTTATATCGGGGTTATGGCACGTAAAACATTGGCATTTGTTAATTATTAATCTCGAGCTGTGTCTTTTTCTCCGCTGCAGTGGTCCCCTGGCCATCCTCAAGTTACCACTTGGCCTGCTTACCAGAGGGCAGCTGGGACCACTCGAGCTTGTATCAGAATACTTGAAGCACCTGCAGATTGATGAGGTATGTTGATAGGTGTTTACTATGGACCATAACTTGTTTGTAATTAATTGCCATTGTGGAGAAATTCCTCAGTTTAGTCACATCTTCATTGCTTCCTAACTAGAGAGTGTTAGCCCAGTCCTCTTAAAAGGACAGAAAAGAAAAATAATGACTATTTAGATTGACAAACTGCACTCGGAAAACTCTAATGCTACATGTTTCACTTTCTTAAGGCTACATGTCTCACTTGCTTAAGTTCGTTATTAGCAGAGAAAATCAAGGTTGAAGTTTCATTTTTAGATTTCGTGCCACAATCTCCACATGCGACGTAAAAAATATTTAAATATTTTTCGTATTTTCATGGCATTTTCATGCGTATTTCATGCTCGATGAAGTTTTTTGAAACTTCATATTCTGGGTCTTTGGCACCCACAGATGACAGTGTACCTCATTTTTATCAGAAGTTATGTCGGATCCAGTAGTTGTCTCCAAAATCAATGACGTAGTGGTGTTTGGTGCGGGAATCTCAACGTGGCATCTCCACCCACGTTTTCTTTTTCGCACGTTTTCTCCCTCACTCGTGTCATCTCATGGTAAGAGTGGTGTTTTCGGGATTGTGAAACTGTACTTTACTAATAAGTGCAAAAATCGTTTTGCTCTTTCATCATCATCATCAGCCTGACTACGTCCACTGCAGGACAAAGGCCTCTCCCATGTTCCGCCAGTTAACCCGGTCCTGTGCTTGCTGCTGCCAATTTATACCCGCAAACTTCTTAATCTCATCTGCCCACCTAACCTTCTGTCTCTCCCTAACCTGCTTCCCTTCTCTGGGAATCCAGTTAGTTACCCTTATTGACCAGCGGTTATCCTGTCTACGTGCTACATGCCCGGCCCATGTCCATTTCCTCTTCTTTATTTCAACTATGATATCCTTAACCCCCGTTTGTCCCCTAATCCACTCTGCTCTCTTCTTGTCTCTTAGGGTTACACCTACCATTTTTCTTTCCATTGCTCGCTGCGTCGTCCTCAATTTAAGCTGAACCCTCTTTGTAAGTCTCCAGGTTTCTGCTCCGTAGCTAAGTACCGGCAAGATACAGCTGTTATATACCTTCCTCTTGAGGGATAGTGGCAATCTACCTGTCATAATTTGAGAGTGCTTGCCGAATGTGCTCCACCCCATTCTTATTCTTCTAGTTACTTCAATCTCGTGGTTAGGCTCTGCGGTTATTACCTGCCCTAAGTAGACATAGTCTTTTACAACTTCAAGTGCACTATTACCTATCTCGAAGCGCTGCTCCTTTCCGAGGTTGTTGTACATTACTTTCGTTTTCTGCAGATTAATTTTAAGACCCACCTTTCTGCTCTCCTTGTCTAACTCCGTAATCATGAGTTGCAATTCGTCCCGAGTTACTCAGCAATGCAATGTCATCGGCGAAGCGCAGGTTACTAAGGTATTCTACATTAACTCTTATCCCTAACTGTTCCCATTCTAGGCTTCTGAAAACCTCCTGTAAGCACGCGGTAAATAGCATTGGGGAGATTGTGTCCCCCTGCCTTACACCCTTCTTGATTGGTATTCTGTTGCTTTCTTTATGAAGCACTATGGTAGCAGTTGATCCCCTGTAGATTTCTTCCAGAATGTTTATATATACTTCATCTACGCCCTGATTCCGCAGTGTCTGCATGACGGCTGATATTTCTACTGAATCAAACGCCTTCTCGTAATCTATGAAGGCTATGTATAGTGGTTGGTTATACTCTGAGCATTTCTCTATTACCTGTTTGATAGTACGAATGTGGTCAATTGTTGAGTAGCCTGTTCGAAATCCTGCTTGTTCCTTTGGTTTTGCTCTTTAGTGACCCTTTAAAGCAGCAAATGGGAACGTGGGGCTTTATTAGATTAAAAAAATTGTGTAAGCTAGGTAGGCGTTCGGTGTGTCACAATCCAAAAGTATGAATACTGTCGCATGGTAGTAGCAACTGTGAAGAATGCGGCAGTCGCACTGGCCAAGGCAAAATGCTTCATTGGATGAACCTATGCCCAGAAAACAAACTCGAAGTACAAGCGATTCACGCTGCATATTGATGGCGGTGATCACAGTCATCGGTAATCTGATCGTTGGTAGAACGGTTTTTTTTATGTACCCATTGTCACACCTTCCGGTGTTATCTGGTGTTATATAACCCTCCAAACCTTCTTATAGTTTAGGTGGATTATGTGAAAGAAATTAGAGTATGTCCCCTGGGGAATGGAAGAAGTTCTTTTAATTTTTTTTGAGGGCAAGAACTAGCACATAGCTATGATAACACAAAAAATAATGCATGATGAGTGAAATTGCGAGATTTCATTAAACTTACCCAATACAAGTCTGAAATGGAAGTAGTATATCGTAGCAGAAGTGCCAGAAATGAACAAAGTACTATGTATCAGTGAGGTTCGACAAGGTCTTACTATGGTTGGCGCAGCTAACTGAAGAATGTTTGTCATGAATGCATATTTATACGTTACATTCTACGCTAAATAAGGGTTGCAGAGCTTTCGTTATCAGCTTGCGCTGTTTGTTCTGTGGCCTTGTGAACGTTTCAGGCCGTTCACCTCCTGTTGAGCCTTGACTGGGGCCGTGTTGCAGAGCTGACCTTCCTGTGCCTCGGCAAGATAGTCAACTACCTGCTTCGACAGCCCCTGGATTCTAAACGCGAAGGTCTGTAGTCTGGCCGCCACTTGAAGTTGTTAATACTCAACTAGGGGGGTAAATGCATTGTTAATAAGTGCCATACAATTTAGGTGCATTCAATTGTTCTGCTTTTAATGCATATAGCCTTTAATTTTTCTGGTGGTTTACACCCCTCATAAGTAAAAACAAAGTTTAAAGTTGTGCATTGTTATGTGCTTCACTATTAACCTGCAGTTTGAAAAGATGCACTAACTTTTAAAAGCATAACCATTACTTCAGCTTGCACGGTGAGCAGGAATAAGTATCAGCAGATCTGCAGTGACGTGCATCAAGTGTTTTTTAGGCTATTTTTATGCTGCACAGTTCCAAAATGTGTTGATGAAACACTTGTTTATTTTTCCGCTCTGATCGGAAGTTTATAAAAACCGTTGGTAAATACAAGTGAATACCTTGCAGTTCAGCTGGAGACAGCGCTGGGAAGCTTCTATGGTCCTGCTCAGCCAATACCGGACTCGGTTGTTGCCGAATATGGCGTTCGCATCAGCCACCTGGCGAGGCGATTCTTTCATCATCTCTTGAGGTGCGATGCATAAAGTGATTTCGTAGTCATACTGCAGTGTTTTATGCATGCAGTTTCAGCCAGCAGTGTAAAGAGATACCTTGGAATGTCAACTGTGTTCAACCCTTTGGGGTCTGTTGTCGATCCCTGCCCGACAGCGGAGCACAGCCCCAGCGTTACGTGGTTGCGCAGTGCTCGAAAAGTTATTTTGCAGTTGATTCACATGTGCGTATTGTTGCTACATTATGCGTGATCTGAAGAAGAAAAGAGTTTTCTACAAATACTCCAGGAACTCTGCCGCTAGTGTACATGGGAGCTGCAACGCACGGCACTTCATCGAGCACGGGAATAATTGGTAGTAGACAAATTTGTCTAATATTCGTACTTTCGGCTCCGTTTGGGCTTGGAGTGCTCTGTCACGAAACAACAACCTGCAAAGGTTCGGCAGTTTCTCTTTGCCACCTCGACATTTCTAGTCTCACCTATTCAAATCGGCTTGCAAAGTTTACAATGGTTGGTTCTTTTATTCAAAACAAAACCAGAACACAACAATAAACAAGGCCACAAGTGCATTTGAAGCCCGCAAGCACAAAGACCAGGCAAGTCTGTGTACTGCCCATTATTCCCATGGTCGCTGAATGATTGGAGCACCCGTCTACTCTCTCCCCGAACATGCCAGCACAGCGGGAAAGTAGGCTCTGTTTGCCGATTTTATGGTTGCGGGACCGTAAGAAGTTTGTGTTATAACTGGTGTTTTCCTTCGCGCGTCTGTGCAATAAACGGTCCGCCTATACGTTTTCTGTGGGCAACATATCGGTGGTCAGAAAAAACGATACGCCAGGCCTGCACAAAAGGCCCAGCACAGTCATAGCGAAAGCTAGCAGAGCGGCCTTTTAGAGACTTTTCAAAACACTCATTGGGTAACTACTGCAAGCACACTTGCTTGATACCCACTAGGTCATATTTAATAAATTTGTTTAGGTAGTAGGCCGGCATTCGTTCTGCTATTTCTTGTCATTCTTCTGAGAAGTGTGGTATCCGCTAAACACTTGCAAAGAATTCCAAGCCAATTGTTCATGCAGTGGCTGATGACGATGAGGAATTATGGCTGAAGTGGGTGTGCGACACAGTTAATAGGGGAACAAGAACTAGCTTTTGTAATGGGTTGGAGCGTTGGATGACCCACTCTACGCTACTCGTATTGTGCGAGGACTAGTTCTTTTGCTGTTTTAAAATGCTTTATAAGTCATAATAATGCGATTGCTTTCCCAACATCAAGCCTGCATAAGGCAAGTTTGCCAACAAGTCGTAAGCACCAGCGTAGCTCAGTGGTCGAATACTGGGCTGGCACCCAGCAGACCTGGGTTTTGAGCCCCACTGTGTCTTTGGGGCTAGGTTTTTTTTTTTTCTAATTCTGCACGATGTTACAGAGACCGGCGGTGGCGTACAACTGCGCGTGACTTAAGTTGGGATCTTATAACAGCTTTCACTGTAAAACCCACGTAATAACTGGTCCCGTGCTAAAAGCGGTTACGTTATAAGTGTGGTCTGCTCTGTATATGCAGGGTACACTCAAACCTCATCATAACGTCACATCTGCCACAAAAATACCTCGTTATATCCGAAAATTTGTTATAAACATATATTTTAGTACTGCATTTATCACAAAACTGATCTTCACTTGTTTTATTATGACTGACAATTCGTTATATACATGTTGATTATAATGAGGTTTGAGTTTATTTACATGAGCGCAGAAAAAGTACTGACGGTTCTAAAGAAACTAGTTTTGACGACTGTTTTGCATATTGACTAGTGCGCCACCATAGTTTTGTAAGAAGAGCTTTTATTTATTCTTAGGTTGTAAACAACTATAGGTGTATATTGTGGACTACCATTGCTTTGACTTTATTCACTGAAGGCAGCCATAACTTGAAACTGTCGAGAAGCTGTTGTGAAAACCATGAGGTAGGCTTCCAGCTACAGACACTTTATAGCCACCTGTATGCTCACTGTTACGGCACAGTGGATGGAAAGAAGGCAGAAAAAAGGGTGAAAAAGTTTTACATGAACAAATATCAGTATTACTTAGAGAGACTCAATGGCAAAGCATATATTAATGTAGTAAGAATGAGCAATGCTTTATTTTTACTTGTTGCTACATAGATCATGGATTATAATCCCTTCGGGCACCAATTCTGATGCACATTTGGAAATATGTAAAATTGACATGACGTGATTCCAAGGCACTTAGTATTACATTCCAAAAAAGAAAATGAAGGAATATGGTGTTCTTTGTTATTTTCAGTAATTAATTTTAATTAGCACATTAAGTATTTGATCATTCTGAAGTTATACAGCTTCAATCTTCACACAAAAATAATCGAATATTATATCAAAATATGTGCACAGTTTGTTTTTTTGGTTGTATTCACTTTGAGCGGATAAAAAAAGAATACTGTTGACGTTCGTTTTAGAACACGGCACATCGAATGTTCGTAGAACCTGGTTGGTGTCTCCAGCAAAGCGATTCTTTGCAGTAATATAGAGCAGAATGAAGTTTAATGACTGCTAGTTGTCCACTTAGAAAGCCTGCACCAATGTGCACACCCCGTTTCAAGCCATTTGAAAAAACACGCACTGCGTGATGCGCCTCCTAAGTTTATGTGTATAATTGTACACGTGGCCGCTGAAGGGAATAATCAATGCAGGAACAGGCGCGCTTTTTTCCAAGTCTGTCAAGAGGGACAATTCACGATGCTGACCAACAATGTAGAAATACAAAAATAAATATTCCAGATTCGTCATCTTTGTTTTACAGTGTAGTGTTTGCTTTTTTTGCATGTTTCCTGTTGCACGTTGACTTGTTGAGAAGCATTTGTAATGCCGCTTACCACTAGGTGTTGTTCTCCTTAGGACGTCATTGGTACATAATTGTTGCAGGAATTCTAAAAACCTAGCCTTATCAGCATGATGACATTGTGTCCTAATTAGCATAGTTTAATCAAGCTAGTTATTACGACCTATGATATCACAAATTATATTTTTAAATTTTTAAGTGTGCAAGAGATTATTAAATGTGTACCTTAGTCAAGTTTCCTCGTCATGAATCTGAGGGCTATTTGGTATGTACACTTGTGGTTTCAGAATGTGTTATAGCATTTTATTATAAATCGGAAATGTTTAAATGTGTCAACTTTAAAACCACCAGTTGCTCTTTACTGATTTTTTACGACGATTCACTTTCTTCTTCCCTGCTTGTCTGACAGAGCATGGCGCTACGAACTCTTGGAGTGATCCTAACCTCTTTCGGGTATGGCTGCATGGCTTCTTCCCACACAAGCACATTCACAAAAAAAGCATGTCCATTGCTTCATCACGGTGATATCATTTCTTTAGTTTTCATGACCTTTGATATGATATGAGCACGAACATGTTTGTATTTCTACAAACTTTTTAGGTTGCAGGTTCAGTGACTGGCAGTTATAAATGCTTTATGATGAAGATGATATGTAGAGGCACTCAGATATTGAACTTTTGGTTTAGAATAAAGAGCTTTAGTTGGTTAAATTTTACTGCTATACTTCTCTCCCTCCAACATTCTTATCTGGGTACTGTGCCACTGTGGCACTCCTCATAGATGGGCTGTGAACTTGGGTCCATAAAGGTTTTGAATTAATGTTTGTCTTGGACTTTTTGTGCGATGCTGTGCTTTTTTGTTTTATTATCAAATGGACTGTTCAAGCATAGCAGTTCAAAGCAGGTTTGCTAAACCATATCCTTCATCCATAAACACTGAAACCTCATAATAACAAAGTTGCATCTTGCACGAAAAAAGTTTGTAGTATTCGAAAGGTTGTTATGATAGGTATATTCCTAACCCCAAATCTATTGCAAGACTGTTTTTCATTTACCGTGTTGTAACCAATATTTCATTTTATACGAGTTAGTTAAATCAAGATTTGCGTGTATTCTTGCCCTATGCACTGGAACTCATATATGGGTCGGCAAAGTGAGCACTGTTCTAGAGAGCACCGCAAAGTGTCGCGGAAGAAGCACTTGCTGTTGCGCTTGTTCGTGTCGTTTTGTGTGTCGTGACCTGATGTCCCAAACTGCTCACTCAGAATGGACACTGCTTTCCATAGTGTTATCACGCATCGAATGCGCTTTGCACCGAATCATGCATGCGGACTTGCACCGGCTGTCCCATATACTTTTATGGTGGTGGCAGTGTTTGCACGCTCACACTGTAAATGCATCTGCTTGCAGTTGCACCGCTGCTGCACAGTGCATAATGAGTTACATTTAGTGTTGGAACACGTTCATGTGTGAATTTAGAAAAGATCGTAGAGTTGGGTCTGTGCGCTTCCAATGTTTGTTCACTTAAGGACTAGATATACGTCCAACGTGGTCAGCGCATCAGGTCTCGAACCCTGAGGTTGGGTATGCTTGGTGCACTGCGGTGAAGGTGGCCATTTCCTCACTCTGTAGTTCAGTGTACGCACCATGCCGCAGTGAGTAGCTTCGTAGTAGCACATCCACACTCTCTTCGTCGAATTACTCTGTGGCTCCGCGTTATTCGCTACATGCGTAGACAATTTTTTCGCTCTCAGCTTCGCTATTCGTGCTTTTTGGTTCATACGCTCGTTTTTTCTCACTCTCTGCATTGTTTAACTTTGCATCGGAAACGTTACTCCTCACAACCATCGCTTTAAAGAATCTGGGAGCGAGAAAATAGGTACAAAGGTTGCATTAGAGATGAAAGAAGATTATGTTGTATACTAATGATAGCGCCTTCCGAAGGCTTCCAAAGCGTTTCTTTTTGTCTCTCCGTGTCAGCGATTAACTCGTGCAAGGGATCTATAATTCCTTCGAGCGGACACAGAATCATGGGGTCATCGATCAATGCTAAGTTGACCACTGCCACGCTTTCCAAACACAGCCCACAAGCAGCCATTTTGCCGATGCCCACTGGCGCATTGTGGTCCAATGCTAGCCACGTGGAGCACAAGAATTAGGAACATGCTCTATCTCTGCGATGGCCGCGCAGAGCATGCTGAATGTTGCTGGGCGCTCCGGCTACGCCATGACGCCAGGATTCTCCACTTTTCGCCAGTTTAGCTTAACCGCATCACACGTGCATGCTTCGCTGGACTATATCTAGGCCCATAGTGCGAGCAAAGCACTAACAAAAATGCACAAAAAAGAGCATAAGTTTTAGCAATATTTCACTGCTCCTGTGTGTTTTTTTTGGTTTGCTAGCAGTATATCATACTGACAAACCCACTTTTTCACCTCACTCAAGCCGACTGCAGCTCTGTACCACACTGCATCATAGACAAAGCAATCATAGTGTTAATTTTCCGAGTTTCCCTCTGCCGCCCAGTTTGTATATACTAGTTTTCTTGTCATTTTATGACACACTTGTGCATTTGTGTGTGTGGTATCTTGTTGTAAATCGTCACACATTTCAGGTTTGACAGGCTGGAAAAAGCTTTTCTTCTGGCAGTTGACTTGGGGTACTGGGATCTCTTCATGGTAAGTCCTTGTTTCCTGGTGTGGGGTGTGTTCGTATCACATTGTTGGAACGAGCTGTGGTGGCCGCCATCAAACCAAGCGAAAAAGATGGCAACTACTCCTTTCGTAACCTCTTCGATTCTCCTCTTGCCCACTCAACTCCCTCACCACGTGGGAGAGGGGCAGGGTGACAATTGAACTGGTTAGGAGGGAAGAACTGCCGTGTATATTTATCTTGGTGTGTTGCCAACCAGCACAACATCGTTGATTTTCAAGAGGAAATTTGTCCGCCAAAAAAACTCGTCTTATTCAAACGTTATTAACTGGTACTGAAAATTGTTTTTATTTATTGTCTCAATCCTCATTAACAGCAGCAGTAAAATTTTATCACATTGAAGTAGTATTACAAGACTGTGTTGATATAAGATGAATTAGCATTCTTCAGGCTGTTTGGGGCTGCTTTTCTGGAGCTCAAATAAGCTTGCCTTGTTATATTGAACTCAAACATATAAAAATCTGTATCCTGTCTAGATTGAAGATTTTATTACAGAGTCGAAATTTGGGGAATCAGCCTTCAAAAACCAAACATATAAAAATCTGTATCCTGTCTAGATTGAAGATTTTATTACAGAGTCGAAATTTGGGGAATCAGCCTTCAAGAGTTGATCGTGATAGCAACGTCTAGCCCTGTCCTCATCGCGCTTTGTTTTGTTTGTCGTTATGTTTAGTTGCCCAGCTAGCTACATGCGTACCTACACATGACATACCTAAAGGTAAAGGTGTCCACCTTCTTCAAGGGCACCTATGGCAACACTGTACCAACTATGTCTGTGTAAGAGAAAGCATCTACTAATATGTGCACCCTTTGAAATGAGCGGCGTGCTTTTACTGGAAGACCAACTTCGGGCTGTCTGGGAGGTCCACAAAACGCAGTAGAGTTGATCAATTGATTGATGGACCCTTTTACCTGATGCGACCCATCATGGGGGACTAGCCATGAAACGAGTCGAGTTTCAGGCTTCAAACCAGCAACAAGTATGCGCGCGATGCTTTTTCAATGTTGCGATGCACCCACTACAGGTTCATCAGGGATGGATGACTGGTCAAACTTGATTTAGAGTCCCAAGAGACTCTACTATCTGGCAGTAGGCCTCATTGGGATGAGCAGACTAAGCCTGACGCTGCATTGTGGGCTATCTGGATGTCAGAAGAATGGTAAGTTGGGCTAGTTGGTACTGATCCATAAGGTATGTAACTGCGCAAAAAACTGACGGAAACAAGAAGGAGAGAAAAAGGCTTCTTCTAAGTTTGGTGATTTGGTCCCTCGTGTTTTTTCTCCTCCCCCTTTGCCCCCTCTTGCTTTTTTCTGCCTATTATATATATTGCCTCGTTCTTGCAATAAAGCGTCAGTTGATAGACTGCGCTTGTCTGTCCTTTTTCTCTCCTTCTTGTTTCCGTCAGTTTTTTGCGCAGTTACATACCTTATCTATCTGGATGGCCTAGAGCTGATCCTTCTTGTTGGCGCCTATCATGACGGAGCTGCACTTGACTTGGTTGGCTTCATCGCTGCCCAGTAAGAAAGGGCATCACACTGTGAGCAAATGCTCTAAACTAGCTACTTCCCCACAATCGAGGCACAACCTGTTAGTGCAAGTATGGGGATAAAGTTTGTGAAATAAAAGCCGAATTTAGGTACGGACCTCCCTGTAAGAGTCCCAAGCTGGGGAATATTCACAGTAATGTGAGAGCCTTTTGTAATGAATGGCCGGCTTTAAACCAATAACTCGTTGTGCAATGATGCCCAATGGCAATATACACTTGCATTACTTTTTTTCTGCAGTGTTACAGCTCACACTGTGACACATGTACACAGGATGCATATGTTTCTGAAGCATGAAAATCACTTTCAGTGCAGTTCCAAGCACTGGTGTGGCTCTGTGGTAAACCACAGAGCCACACCGGCTTGCCACGCCAAAGACTTGTGTTCAGCTTCTAGGATACATGATTTTCTATTTCCATCTGGCGATTTTTTAGTCACTACCAACAACGTGGAATTGAAATTTCTGCAACCCGAGCTTTTAAGCGCTTTCGCGTTGAAACATGGTTGTGTGTGACACTAGGATAGCTTTATTTTGTATAATGTTTGCTATAAATTTACATGTGTGCACTGCTGTTGATATATTTGGTTATATCCGATAAGTCTTTATGTTAGTGTTTGTTATATTAGAGTATGTCTGTGCAAAAGTTCATTATATGGGGGTTTTAGCTATGTTCACAAGTGTTCATGTCTCACTTCATTGATTTCACTTTTTCAGGACCTACACAACATTGCCAAGAAAAAAGGAGAAAGCGGTTTGGTGGAGGTTGCCCTGCGACGCGCAAACGCCCTGAAGCCAAGCCGGGCACTTTCTGAGTGCGGTGAGCACCTCAATACGAAGTTCCTAATTTCTTTTTTTAACCACTACCTTGTTGCAGAACCTGTGCTCCTTACCTCCTCAAGGCAGGACTGTCAATGAAATCTTCGTGGAGAAAGCACAGCTTGTGCCAAAAGACTTCTTTTGATGCAAACCCCACTGATTCTTGTCATTAGCTTTTTCAATTTCTTCGTATGCACCGTAATGTGTACATTACGTATACAGTAATATCTCAAGTTTTGCGTGAGAAGCTTGTAAGCAACTGTAATTTATAGCTATAGTAATGGCAGCTCATACCACATATTGCTGCAGGTCAATAACGCCAGGGAAATACACGTCATTTCGCTTGTTCTAATGCCTTGTTGCGGCTCCGTCACTTTTGTCTTTCATGCATGTGGCATTCATCATATTTCAAACTGTAGTGCAGTTCAGATTCCAAAATGTATATTTACGTCTACATCAGCTTCATCTAGCCAAGGAGTGTTTGCATATCAACTTGGTTATCGGTAGCATGTATTCTGTTTATTATTTGTCTCATTGTTTCTTCAGGTGATGCTAACTCTACCCTACTGAAGATCATTGCATGTAGTTAATTTTTTCATTACTTTTTAATGCTGATAAGGGTGCTCAAGGCACTAAAGCAAATTTAAAAAACAACTGTGCTTTTGTTTGCCTCGTACATCCCTGCAGATTCGAACGACTGTGACTCCTCAAGTGAGCTCACCGACGATTGCTGTTCGAGCGATGACGGAACTCGCTGCACTCCAGCTGTGGCTGTGGCGTCGTGCTCGGGCGCCGCGGGTTTTTCGGAACCTGGCCGCCTAAGATTGGTATGTATTACAGGGCTTGAATTCCTCATTTATGAAGATATCGTTTGTAACTTCAAGTGCATGAAAGCCCCCATGGTTAAACAGCATATAGGGAGCTTCAGTAGGTGGGCTAAATGAAAAGTTTGTTCATATTATTTTAACACAGAGTAAGCATCAGCAATGTATATAAGAAAGCAAACTTGTTACGAAAAAAATGAAGTGTATGACAGGCGTTAACTGTAGTGGCTCTGACTAATCTATCCACATCATCATTTCAGTTTACTGTGGTTCGGTGATGCATGATCTTCACTAAAACTGCTGTGAAATAACACTGAGCTAGAACCCCTCGAACTTACGAATATTATACAGGTATTGTAGGGGGTGGGGGGCTAGTTTGAGTTAACGTAGTCACGATAAGATTTCCTGGCAGAAATTATGTACAGTAGACTCTCACTAAACGGAACCTGAAGGGGCTAGAAAAATATGTTTCATTTAGC